>NW_026848147.1:715640-813887 GCF_030411735.1 Phialemonium atrogriseum
CCCCCCCCCCCCCCCCCCCCCCCCCCCCCCCCCCCCCCCCCCCCCCCCCCCCCAATTGGTCAATTTAGGGGCGAGATGGACGGTGACAGAGGCACGACTGCATCTTGGAATTCGGCAAGGAGTTGGCGTTTCTTGGAAATACCAGTGGTTTTCATTTATGCAAGCAATTCCTGTGTCGAGGAACCGCTTATTGTCCTCGACTTGTTAGCCGTTTCGAGGGTTGAGCTGAAATTAGGAACTGAATAGAAATGAATAACAGACGCTGGTGGGCCATGAAGGGAGGATCTGTGGCTCTGACTCATATTCCATTCTCTCTCTGCAGACTTGATAATCACCCGGTGTGCTTCAACTCTCAAAGTAGGCTCTGACTTAGTCTAAGAGGTATAGCTCATTTTGTATTCGTGTACAAATCATGAAGTTTTGGTCGGGGAGTGCAATTTGGCGATCGACACAGCCCCCCCGGTTCCGACGGGTTGGGTAAGCGTTTCCAAATTGGGTGGAGCCGCCAAGGGACCCCCGACCTGGCCCGATTGATCTTGAGACACACGACATCAATCGCCATCAACCATCAAACATCACCTCCATCAACCACCCACTGACCACCTGTCTCTTTCATCAATGTTGCGCTCAGGTTGCAGCCGGGCTGACGAGCGCTTCCACGCCACTGCATCTTCTCCCCTTTGTCGTTGAAGCCCCCTCCACCTCCGTAAACCCCGCGAGTCAAGAAGAGTGACCAATCAACCGACCTGGCCAGGGCGACCGAATATCGAATGTCCGAACGATCCAGACCCGAACCCCCAATACGAAACACGGTAGCTCCAAATGGCGCCGGAAAAGGAACACCTGTACGACCCCGTCGTCCCCATACCGACCTACGATGAAGCCGTCGCCGGCACAAGCCGCTCGGCCTTCGAGGCCGAGTGGACCCCCGTCGACCACGCCGACCACCACGACGAGGCAGAGGGCCACTCGCTCCTGACCTCCCGCCCGGCGACCTCCTCCGCCTCCTCCTCCTCCGCCCGCCGCCCCGACGGCTACCGACCCCCGACCGTCGAGACGGACGACGAGGACGACCTGTGCGGCTCGCTGTCGGACTCGGATGCGGACTCGGAGGCCGCCGAGGTGCGCCGCGAGATGCAGGAGATGGAGATCGTTGACGCGGACGCGGACGCGGATCACCGCTCGCGCAACCTGTCGTCCATATGGGGCAAGCGCATCGGCTTCGCCCTGTCGCTGCCGCAGTGGCGCTGGAGGTGGCGGTGGCGCCTGCCGCGGATGCGCATCCGCCTGGGCGAGGACCGCGGCGGGGGCCGAGGCGGCGGCGCGGGGGCGGCGGAGGAGACGCCCCGGAGATCGTGGTGGCCGGCCATGTCGTTGCCGTCGATCAACGGTACGGGTTCGCTGATTATCTTCGGGAGGATGCTGGCTGTCGTGCTGTTGGTCGGGTTTCTCTACCTGCTTTTCCTGAGCGACCTCTTCGCGAATATGGCGAGGCGAATGGGGAGCCAGATGTTCGATCCCGAGAGCGTGAGGGTGCATGTGCAGAGCATGGTGGACCCGAGCAGGATACGGGAGAAGATGGAGCAGCTCACGGGCTACGCCCACGTTGCGGGCACGGCGGGGGACTACACCTTGGCAACCGGCATCAAGAACGACTTTATCGAGTACGGCCTGGAGGGCGTCAAGGTCGACAAGTACTACGTCTACCTGAACTACCCGACGGCCGCAGGGCGGGCGGTGGAGATACTGGGGCCGGACGGCAAGCCCACCTGGTCGGCAGCGGTGGAAGAGCCCAACGTCGGCAGCCAGACAACCGGAAACCAGACCCTGGCGTTCCACGCGCACTCCAAGTCCGGCGATGCCAAGGGCCCCCTGATCTACGCGAATTACGGCTCCCGCGAGGACTTCAAGATGCTCCTCGACAAAGGAATCGACACCAAGGGCGCCATTGCTCTCGTCAGGCAGGGGGGCCCGTACGGAGACGTCGGGTCCAAGGTGAAGGCCGCCGAGCTGGCCGGGTTTGCCGGCTGCATTACCTACACTGACCCCGCGGATGACGGTTTCGTCAAGGGACGAACCGCACCCGACGGTCGATGGCTGCCCGGAGACGCGGTCCAGAGGGGCTCAGCCAGCCTGACGAGCATGATCCTTGGTGATCCCCTGACGCCGGGCTGGGAGAGCGAGAACAACCTTCCGCGACTCACTCCGGATAAGTCTCCCGCATTGGTCAATATCCCAAGCTTGCCTCTGTCGTGGAAGGATGCCCAGCCGCTCCTGCAGCACATCAAGGGCTACGGCCAACCCACTCCCAAGGAATGGGTTGGCGGAGTCCCCGACGTGGGCGAATGGTGGATTGGCAACCTCTCCTCGCCGGTCGTGCATCTCAAGAACGAGCAGGAGGAGCTGCAGGAGAAGGCCATCTGGAACGTCTACGGCCGCATTGTCGGCATGGAGCAAAGCTACAAGTCCATCATCATCGGGAACCATCGGGACAGCTTGACCTTCGGCGCGACGGGACCTCACTCGGGAACGGCCGTCATGCTCGAGGTAGTACGCATCTTTGGCGATCTTGTCGCTCGGGGATGGCGGCCGCTGCGCACGATCCAGTTCATGTCCTGGGACGCGGGCGAGTACAACCTCATCGGGTCGACCGAGTACGTGGAGAAGCACATCGACTCCCTCCGCGAGGACGCCTTCGCCTACATCAACCTAGACACGGCCGTGACGGGAGACACTTTCCACGCCGCCGGGTCCCCCGTCTTCCGCAAGCTCGTGCTCCAGATCCTCAACCGCGTCTCGGACCCCTACCAGAACACCACCCTGCGAGACCTCTTCGACCGCCGGGGCGGCCAGATGGAGGGCCTCGGCGCCGGATCCGACTACGCCGCCTTCCAGGCCATCGCCGGCACGTCGTCGCTCGACCTCCGCTTCGAGGGCGGTGGGCACCCGCACGGCTCCAACTACGACACCTTTGAATGGATGAACACGGTCGGCGACCCGGGGTTCGTCTACCACACGCTGCTCGGCCAGGTCGTGAGCCTCCTCGTCGTCGAGCTGGCCGACCGCCCCATCGTGCCCTTCGACATGACCTCGTACGCCGACGCCCTCCGCGGTTACGTCGACGAGCTGGAGGAGTGGGCCCGCGGCAAGAAGAAGGGCGGTGGGAGAAAGCTCAACGTCGCCGCGCTGCGCGCCGCCGCAAACGATGCGGCCAGCGCCGTCCGGAGGTTCAACCGGTGGGAGATGAGCTGGGAGAACAGCGTCGTGGCGGCGAACCGGTGGGAGTCGGCGGGGCTCGGCAAGCGGAGGGGCGAGTACAACAACCGCATGGCCAAGTTCGAGACGGACCTGCTCGATCTGGAGGCGGGTGGCGGTGTAAGTCTTCCTTCCCCCTTCTCTTTTCTCTTATTTCCTCCCCGGTTTCAAAAAAACCCCGTTAGGATAAAAAATAAAGTAAAAAAAGCTAACCCGACCCCGAAAACAGATCCCCAACCGCACCCAGTTCAAGCACGTCGTCTTCGGGCCGCAGCTCTGGAGCCCCCGCGACGTGTCCCTCTTCCCGGCCGTCCGCGACGCCGTCCTGGCCGGCGACTGGGACCTCGCCGACAAGACCGTCGAGAAGGTGGCTAGGATCATCGCCGCGGCCGCCAGGGCCCTGGTCGAGGAGGGCAAGGAGGAGTAGTGTTTGCCCCTCCCGAAGGTACAGAGTTAGGGTATGCCATGTGTAGGTATGGACGGATGGGTCGGCAGAGGGAAAAAACCCGATATAAAGCAATGGCATCATCAAGCATTGGCATTGGCATGGCGTATATGGCGGGGATTTCCTTTTTTTTCTCTTTCTTGTTCGGACTATTTTCTTTCCCCTTTGTTGTATAAACGAATCTTGGACTGGGAGGGTCATCTCGTGCAAACTCTCCGCGATCAGGAGGCTTGTGTACCTAACTAGCCACGCATCTGTAATTTCCTTGCCGTGAATACCAGCCAACCTTACATATATATATAACACATTTCACTTCGTTGGCAGACAGTCAGGGATTCAGTTTTCTCTCGTCACATTTGACCGACAAGAACGGCAGATTATACATATGTACATTGATTGCAGTTCGTTGGGCAGCACGGCTTTCAAGCTATGATGATGGAACGAGTCGCTCTCTTCCCTCTCAGCGAACACCTCACCGGGCCAGTATTATTTTGTACAACGGGCTTGGCTCGCGGCTCTGTGGCGGAGGAAAGAGAGGTTCTGCCACATCCGAAACGTCTCTGGACTGCTCTTTCCATGAAATAGGGATACAATGGTTCGCTAGAGAGGTTTGGAAGGGTGGATGGGGGAGGAAGGAAGAAAAAAAAGGAAATGGGTTTAAAAGCCAGCACGCGCCGGCTCCTCCTGCTCGAATGACTCTGGCAACTGCTCATTTTGCACTGAGCACCACGCCCTCGTATTCCTTACTCCGGATCATCTCGAGAGTGTGGTAGAAATGCTTCTTGCTCGCCTCAACAGACGGCGAGTCTTGCTGGTTACCCGCCAAATTGGAGTGGATGAGCTCGATGAGACCATTGAGGTATTTTGTCGTGACCTAAAGGGGTTAGAGTCAGAACCTTGCTGGCGACTCGCTGTCAAGCGAAAGTGGGGAAAAGAAGACATCGAGCTGCTTACCGATTCATTCCGCTGCTCAAAGTAGTAGACGTATCTGTCGAGGATCTCGACGAACAGCTCAATCGACGTGGCCGTCTCCATACACGAGTCGGCCACTCTGAGAGCGCGCTGCAGGCACTCGAGCACCCGCTTGCCATCCCGATACAGCTGTCATGACTTGTCAGCACCACAAGAAGAGAAAAGAAAGTCATTATCGCTCTACCCACCTCTGTTTCCTCTCCCTCCGCACTGTCGGGATTGGGCGTCGCCCACCACAGGTGGCTCGCCAGGTACACGGCCCGGCACTGGTCGGGCTTCCGCAGGAGCTTGCTCGCGTGCTGGGCGCACTTGGTGATGAGCGTGTCGTAGTTCTCCTTGCCGAAGTTGCGGCTCTGGTGCAGCGAGCTCGCGATGGCGCAGACGGCCTGGAACTGCGCCTTGGAGTCGCTGACCGCCTCCTCGTAGACGGTGAAGGCCTGCGCGAAGAACTCGTACGCCACCTCCTCGAAGCCCGCCGTGTCGGCGACTTGGCCGCAGGAACAGAAGAGCCGGAGGGAGAGCTCGGCGGCGCCGGCCCCGTTGACCCTCGTGTACAGCGTCGACACGGCCGAGTGCAGGAATTTGAACAGGGAGGATGACTGGCTGGACCAGTTGTCGTCGTAATGCTCCCGAGCCTTGAACCGCCGGGCTAGCTTCAACCCGGCCGTGACAAGGGGCGGCGTAGTCGTCCGGATACGGTCGTTGCCCTCGGAGTAGGCCTTGCGGGTCATTTGGAGCAGGCGGAACTGGGTGTCGTTGTCGTCCGAGTGCAGGAGATGGACCAGCCGCGCCAGCCAGCCCTGCTCCTCCATCGTCTCGTCCGTCTCAAGCGCACGCGTCCGTTGTTGGACTACTCCGGGGTAACCGGACGGTGGATGAGAGCCCTCCTTGATCAGCACTTTGAGGATCTCGAGGACGTTCTCGAGCTGGGCCGGCGTTGCGATCAGGGTGTGATTCTTCAGCAGGGTCCTCGCGACGTCACCTGCAACGGCTCGCCGTGTCGGATAGGTCTGCGACTGGAAAAGGGGCACGTAGGTGGGCAGAGACAGAGCCGTGAAGACGGAGACGTATCTCTTCATGGGTCCCTGCAAGAGGGAGAGCAGACTCTGTTGCGCGGGCTGTGAGTGGAGGTCGGCACTGTTGGCGTGCTCCTTAACCTTGCTGTTGGCATATTCCAAGATCTGGTCCACGTAATCCAATCGTTCTGGGTAGATGTTGAGCGCTAGGTTTGTGAGGGACACACACAGGGCTATCGTGTGCTGGATGGGCAGATGCTGTGCCTGGACGAGGTTCTTGACCTGGCCAAAGAAGATCTCGTAGAGGGGCACGTTCTCCGGGATTCCCCTCTTCTTCTTCGCAGGTTCCTCTTGGGCTTCCTCTTGGGCCGCCTCTTCGGCTTCGTCCCCGTTGACCGCCGTCGCCTCAGTTTCTGCTATTGATGGCGTTTCCTCCGTCTCCTCCTTTGCCAGGGTCTCCGCCGTTGAAGTAGCGTCCCCCTCGGCCTGCTCTCCGTTCGCATTCTCGGACGCAGCAGCCTCATCTCCGGCCCCAGCCCCAGCGTTGACGTCAGCGTCTTTGGGGGCAGGCGGTGCACTCTCATCGTGTTCCTTGTTAAGTTTGACCTTCTCGAGCAGGTTGGCCAATGCTTCCTCCTCCATCTTCCCTCTGGTCTCGTCCGACTCGTTCTGCGACTCGCGTTCCGCATACTTGGAAAGCCTATCCATCAAGCCTATGACAATCGCCTTGACATTGACATGTGGGTTCAGCCGCGACACGGCTGCCAGGAATTGGTCGAGGGTGTAGAGATGGAATTCGTCGGGGAAGACCTGGATAATGACCTCGAGCAGGTACTCCTGGGCCAAGACGTCCCGACATTGGACAACCTGCTCCAGCAACGGGGCCAGAATGCCGTTCTTGTAGTTGGCGAGGTCCACGAGCTGGCTGAGTCGGACGATGTTGTTCCCAACCAACAGCTGCAGCTCTTTACGCTCCTGTGTCCTTTGATCCCGTTCTCGCGAGTGGCCTTGATGTTGTAGCCGCACCCAGAGTTTGTTCATCTCGACGAAATTGGTCAGAACGAAGTTGATCGAGTCCTGCAGATTGCCTTCCGGTCCCTCGCCATCACCGTCCGGGAGGTAATCCCGGGCCTGGCCGGAGAGGTAGTAACGGAGGAACAGCCCACGGATCGGGTGCTGGACGCCTCGGCTCATATCCATCATGTCCTTCATCAGCTCCTTGACTGGCGCTCCGTCGACAGCCATGTAGGCAGTCCCGACCGTGATCATCAGGTAAAGCCTCGGTATGATATTTCCGGCATACTGTACGAGTTCATACAGATCCGCCAAGTGGTTGACCGGGTGGTTCTCGCGGAGGTGGACAGAGAGGTATCGGAGGGCATCGAAGACGGCCATGTAGAGCTCGTAGTATTGCTTAGGTCCCAGGCTGTTTGTCCGGAGTTCCGAGACGAGGGTAGAGCTATAGAGGGGGTCGCGTGTGTTAGAACAAAGGTATCCCGAATAGCCCCCTCAAGCTCCAGCTAGCAGAATGAGGAGGGTGCGAGAGGGTTATCATAAGTGAGAGCGGGCGGGTCTTACCAGCACTTGAGAGCATCCATCAGCTTCCCGGGCGTGTCGAGGCATTTGCGCATGAGCGCGGTCTGCTGGCGCACAGCTACGAGGGCATCTTCGAGCAGGCGGGCCTGGTCTTCGGGCAGCGCGGGGGCCGACATGGCGATTCAGCGCTCGCTTGCTGCTCTGAAGAAGCTGTAATCCGAAGTGTTGCGGGAGACGGGCTCAGAAATGCGGCATTGGATTGGAAATTGCCGGGCTGTAGAATGTGGAAGGAGACAAAGTGGGCTTCGGGTGATGACGACGCCAGCAGCACTTCCAGCAGATTCAGAGCCGTTGTTGGGATGCTCGCTCGGGGGGCAGTTCCTAGCTCGGAGGTAGGATTACGTAAGTTGCCAGGTTAGGTCAGTTCTCAGCACGTGGGGGGTTTCAACCTTCACCCAAGTTCACCACAGGTCAAGTTCAGTCTGATCTGAGAAGTAGCAGTGCAGCCATTCGCATCCATGAAATCCTAGCGTTTATCATATGAAACTCTATACCAGAGCAAGTAGTACACAACCTCCTTCGTGTGGATTGTCAGATTGAAACTGTGATGTGGCTGGACCTTTCCTAATCAGCTCCGAGGGCAACAAGGAACGGCAACTCCTCTATGAATCATGTACTAATCCCAGAACCCGATCCTATCCTCTGTGACGTGACTTGTCATTCCATCGTATCACCCACGAGCTGTCTACCTCAGTCAACAAACTTCCCTCCACAATTGCCGCAAGCATCGCCCGCAAACTCGGCCCTGATGCCACCTTCCAGCTCAGGAGCCCTCCCAACCAACGCCTCCAGCTTGAGAGTCCGCGCCCCGCATGCGCCACACGTCCGCGATATGCCGGGGGCCTGGATCGCCAGCCCGCTCGTCCCGCATGTCGTGAAGAAGTGGCCCTTCCGGCAGACCGTCTGCAGCCCACCCGTCCCGCGGGTCTCCATCAGATCGCCGCAGAAGTCGCACCTCTGCCGCGCGACGGCGTCCTGGAACAAGCCCCGCAGCCTCTTGCGCTTGCTGGCGACAGCGCCGTCCCAGCCGTGACCGTCGCCGACCCCGGACGTGATCCCCGGCACGTCGGCGCCGCCGCCGTACATCCACTCCCACATGCGGCCCTCGGTGGTGAGCGGCCGCAGGGCACCGCCCGTGCTGCCACCACCACCACCAGCATCGTTGTCGTCGCCGTCGCCGTCGTTCCCCAACCCCGGGCGCGGTCGGGAGTCGAACATCAGCGTGCTCCGCGGCTCGGCCCACCCACCGCGATCCAGCTGCTGCGTGGCGAACGCGCTGACCAGCACGACCGATGAGCCGCCGCCCGGCGACGCCGCGAGGCCGTGGAGCCGGAAGCGGTGCGGGTGGACCTCGGGGCCCTGCGGAATGATCGCGCCCGCCTCCTCGGACCCCGAGTCCGAATATGCCTCCTCGTTGCCGCCGCCCTTGCCATCCGAGTCCGAGTCCCTGGCCCCGTCCGAGTCCGAGTCCGAGTCGTCCGCGCCAGCGAACATGTCGCGCCCGTGTAGGCCCGCCGGGACGGAAATCTCGAGCTTGTTGGATATGTCGGTTGCCCATCGGGGTCGCGTGCCTGCCCCGCCGGGCGTGGATGGGTTGTCTGGGAGGGACAAGTTGGTCTGGTGCCAGTCGTGGTTGGACGAGGTTGCCGAGAGGCGGATGAGGGTGTAGATGGGTGTTACTGTAGGCTTGACCAGGTTGGGCGGGTGGATGATCAGGTCTTGGATGGGGTTGCTCGACGGGACGTCTATTTGTGGATCTGAGTAGGACGCGCCGCACTGCTCTGGGGTGTGTGGCTTTGCCTCGAACCCGGAGATAGATCCGCCAAGAGTGACCTCAAACGGCTTGACGTGGAAGCCCGTGACGATGAGTCCGCGGACGAATTTCGACTTTTCCTTTGTCCATATTGCATCCTCGAATTCCACGAAACTGTCCGTGGAGAGACAAAGACACGTTCCGTACAGATCAGCCTCATCAACAGTTAGGTCGGGTGCTTCGCCCCTTGCGGGCTCTCCGTTAATGACGACCCTGCGGAAGCCGACGTAGTTCCTGTCAATGTAAGACAGAAGACAGCTCCGGGAATCCCCCGACAAAAGCCAAGGGCTCCACCGCAGCCCAAACGACGTCCCCTGGGGAACGTAGTTAGGATCCCAAACAGAGGTCCGCGGGTGAGGGCCTTCTGCCATGAACCGTGCCACCTCCTGCACCTGCCACACCGTCTCCTCCTTCGCATCCTCCACCGCTGCTTCCTTTCCTCCCCCGCCAGGTACAGCCAGCGACTGGACGCTGAGCACCGCAACCTCTCGCGCGTCATTGATGTAGGCCAGCAGAACCCGCCCGGGTGCCACTTGCCTAGACCACGCGAAACCCAACACGCACTCTCCAGCCCCGCCGGACCGCTGGCCCGGGACGGTGAGGCGGCCCCCGACGCCCCACAGGACGGCCCACGACGACAGGCTCCGCCGCTTCAGCATGCCGTCCTCACCGCGAACCCTGCCGAGCCCGCCGCCGCCACCGCTGCCGCTCTGCGCGGCCGATGACGACGACGGTGCCGGCCCGTCACCGTAGATGGCGATGACTCCCGCCGACGTCAGGACGGCCAGGACGGGGCGGCCGCTGGGGCCGAGACCAATAGGGGACCAGGCGATGCTCACGACGTGGTTCAGGCCGGCACCGGCGCCTGAGATGGGGCCCGCGCCGACGGCGTCGGTCTCCTCGTCCCCGGAGGCCGAGAAGGCGCTCTCGGTGCCGCTGCCTTCTCCTGCGTCATCGTGGTCATCGGGGTCGTCGTTATCGTCGTCGTCGTCGTCCCCATCGTCCTCGTCGTCGTCACTTGGCGCCGTATCCCCTGCACCGGAACGGGAGTTCACGCCGGCGGCGTCGCAGAGGTCGGCGTTGAGCCGCCTGTCCAGGCGCGGGTAGGAGACGGGGATCTGCAGGCTGCCGCCCGAGAACTGGGGGCGTTGGCGGGTGGGGAGGCGGCGGCGGAGGAAGGGGGGCCGGAGGTCTACGAGGTCGGGATCTTGGCTTTCTTTCTCGTCTTCTTCTTCTTCATCTTCATCTTCTTCCTCCTCGTCCTGCTGGTCACTGCTCCCACTAGCTTCCTCGGCGGCGCGGGGATCCGGAAACTCGGGGATCAGGATGTGGACCGAGTCGTCGGCGGCGACGGCGAGCTCGCCGTCACATGACCAGGTGAGCGCCCTCTTGGTTATTGGCCAGGAATTGAAGTGGACTTCTCGCAAGGGAGGGATCTTGGAGGGAGTTCATCAGTCAGTCAGTTATCAGGGCCGGAAGGGGTGCATCCGTTTTGTTCAGGTTGGGCCTCCCAAAGGCAGTTCAGACCACATGACCTCGCATATTTGGCCCTAATTGCTGGGAATTGAAATTGGAACGGTGGTGAACGGATATGTTTTGACAGTAGGACGGTTCGTCCGAGTGACCAGTTACTGAATGAGAGCAAGAGAGACCACGAGAAATGATGAAAGCCATAATTACCTTTGATTCCAGTTTCGGCTGCTTCATTGTGGCAGCCCAAGATCCCTCTGATGGTAACAGAAGTATTGGTGGCGTCTCCCGGTAATGTATTTAACCATCATTTCCAAGGTGAAAGGATGGTGGAAGGCTTGACGGTAATCTTTTCACCTTCAGATGGCACATGTGCTGCATTTCTCACCACATCAGGTCTGTCTTGGCGGGGCAGGTTAAGCACCCACCATTATTAGGTATCAACCTACCTAACCAAACACCAATCATCAACCCTCAACATATGTAGATAGCAAGACGGTAATAAACTGGTAATATTCAATCCACAATAGCGTTTGCTCTATGCACAATGCCATTTAACACCAGACTCCATTACAATGACTTGCCCGTCACGACCAAAGTTACCGCCGACACTCCCGTCACTGAGGCTAAGAAGCAGACCCTGAGCTTGATTCAGCGTGCCTCCTCCGCAAAGCAGGATCCTTCTCCCCAGAACCATTGCTGAGATGCGGGAGGGCATATGTAGGCTTAGCCGGAACCAATGGCTCTCCATCTGGTTGGCGAGGGGCTTCCAAGTACGAGCCGAGACCCCACAAGAAAGCACAGCCAGCCAGGGCAGCGGCTCCCAAGACCTTCTTCGCCCACCAGTTATCATCCGTCAGGGGCTTTGCGAACTGCACCTTGGAATGAAGGGCCTGCTTGTCGGCGCGGGCGTTCCCTGTCGCGCTCCCGGTCGCATTTCGGTCTGCGGCTTCGGCCTCGTCCACCTTCTGTCTCAGCTGGGCGATGGTCTTACTGAGGGCTACGAGGTCGTCTTCCAGGGTAGTATTCTTGGTGCCGTCGACCTCGACATTCTGCACGTTGCCGAAGAAGTCGGTGATCAGCCGGCTGCGCGCGGCGTCGGCCCCGCCGCGGAAAAGATCGTACCGCACGCCGGCGTGAGAGTGTATCTTCTCGTAATCGTAGCTGTCAAAAAGGTCGCCCACCGTTTTCCTACTACTAAGGTCCTGCACCTGCGATTCCAGGAACTCTAGGTTGTAGTACGTGTACCGGTCAATCACGGCGACGCCCACATCGTTGTCGGCGTGGTGCGAGTATGACGACTGGTCGAGTTCCGAGCTGCCGGTCGCGATGATGTTGGGGGAGTAAAGCTTGCTGTACATGGTATTCGCCTGGCACGTGTCGATCATGAACAGGATTTCGTGATACCTATGGGCAGATCCCGAATGTTAGTTGTGTTCTGCATAACGAAGAGGCAGGGCAGGGCAGCTTACCTCTTCTTCTCCCACATCTGCTCGAACGCGTCTGCCAGGTCAAAGGCGCCGATCTCCTCGGCATCCTGGAACTTGAGAAACTCGTTTCCGCCGTGGCCCGTCATGTACACCAAGATGTTGCTCCGGTCGTCGGTCAACAACCTCTTGCTCCGCGGCATTTCATCGCCCACCCTGTCCGTCAGCAGCCGGATGAAGTTCTCGACGGTGACTTCATAGCCGCGGTAGTCAACCTCGATGTTGTCGCCGTACAGGTCCACGGCGCGGTCGGCATTGGAGTACACGGTGCCCGGGAAGGCGTTCCTCGGGTTGCACGCCATGTCGTCGGGAAGCATCAGGATGATCTGGGAATCGGGAATCCCGAGGCGTTTGACAGTCCGGTAGATGGAGAGCACGTTCGCCAGATGCCGGTAGTTGAACCAGAAGCGGGATGTCGACACGAGGACTGCCCAGTTGCTCGTGTGCTCGGCATCGACGAGGGCGGCCGGCGCCAGCAGCGTCGCCGCGAGCAGGGCCGGCAAGCGGAGAATGCTGGACAACTTCATCGTAAGACGGGCCTCGATCAATCGATTCGTCCCTTCTATTGCTTGTATCGAGTCTGTGCTGGTCCAGGGAGCCAGGAACCAGGTCAGGAGTAGATCACCATTCGGCCAGTTGCATCGCCTCAGTAATGTAATCGTGTCGTTACTAAGCGTGGGTATTACGCATGAGCATTACGAAGCGTGAAGCCTAGCGCCTATCCGCGCCTGCCTACCTTACCTAATCAGTGCAGCTCCGTGCATGCCTGCGGTCCCTGGTTTTTTAGTGGCCCTACGCCCTTTCCGCAGCCCCGGTCGTGCCACTAGCGCAGGTCTCCCACCCCATCACATGTGATCCTAGGATTTCTGGGAGATGTTGTATGCGTGGATGCGCTCTTTCCGCCAACTTTTGAATGCAGCCTGCCTTTTTGATGCTGTGCAGGCCCGTTGAAACTTCAATTGCGAGGCATCTTGTGGCTTCGCATTCCTTGTTGCTCTGTAGGCTCTCTTATTAAGCTCTCTCCTGCTTATATCTCGCCCAATTTCTCTACATTCCCGCCGCCCTTGCCCCAAACCAACATCCCAAGCCCACCTCGCTCTAGGCTCTAGTGGACTTTCCTTCGCAAGTTCGCTCTGGCTCGTGACTGCCCCTCCAAGCTAGCATTCGTATATAGCGTCGTCCACCAACCCATTCTCACAGAGGAATTCCATATTCTGTCCATACCTGGCCCCCGACACCTCGGCATTCATCTGCTGGCTTTGCCCTCATTTTAGACCCTTTCGGCAACCTGGACAATATAATATTTGCGGCATAACCCAGGGCGGCGGAGATTCAGTCCTCCCCCCCACATTGAGTCATGGGGCGTCTTCCTGCCTACTTGTTTGTCGTGAGGTTAGTCTCGTGTACTGGGCAATCTCCAGCGCGGAGGATGCGGGCGAATACTCCTTCATGCTCTAGCCAAACGAAGACAACTAACGAGAGACTTCAGGCACGGAAACCGACTCGACGCCGCCGACAAGCAGTGGCACCTATCGTCTCCAACTCCATACGATCCCCCGTTGACCTATGGCGGCTGGATACAGGCGAGGGCTCTCGGAGCCCGCATAGGTGGAATCCTGCGCGACAGGATACAGGAAGATGAGGCTCAGCAGGCCGACCCAGGGGCCGACCCGGGATCCCAGCCAAGACGGCGCCGGAGGTATAAGGTCGTCATGCACAGCTCGCCTTACCTCCGATGCGTTCAGACTTCGGTCGCCATATCTGCCGGCCTTGCGCAGGACCCTTCACCTCTCCAAACCACAGCGATGGACGAACAAGCACCCAACCCGCCCTCCCCTCTTGGCCCCGGTACTAGGCCTCCGGCGGTCGCCGAATCGGCCGGCTCCGGCGCTGCTGACCTGAAGTCGGGTGAACCTCACAAGACGCGGAAGTCGATTCTCCGCCTGGATGCGTTCCTGGGGGAATGGCTGGAGCCCAGCTATTTCGAGCTGATCACTCCTCCCCCAAGCTCCGTGTTAATGCTAGCGAGCGCAAAGACGGCCTTGTTGCGGCTCGAAGCCTACGAGAACTACTCACCATTCAACACGCATAGCCACTCGGGATCGCACGGCCAGTTGTGGGGTGCTGGGCCTCGGGCAAGTCCTGTGTCCCCCACCGCCGGAGGGGATTCGGACGGGTTGGAGACCATGGCTGCCATGTCAAGCTCTTTGCCGAGCGGCGGCCGGGGCATAAACAGCCAAGGATTTCAGCAGGGCGGAACGTCGGTCGTACAGCCTGCTGAAGCGGGCGGGTATGTGGCACCAGTCCCCAACTATGCGGTATCTTCGAGCGCAACTATTCCCCTGGGTTATGTCGCGCACGCGCGAGATGCCTGCGTTAATTTTGACTACCAGTGGGACTCTATGAGAGGCCCGCTCGATTTGGGAGACGGCGGCACCTTTGGAGAAGAGTGGACCGCGATGCACCACAGGTTTCGTAAGGGACTCCAGGGTTTGGTGGATTGGTATGTCCAGGCGGAAGACCCAACGGACATGGTCACTAAACTAGCACGACAAGACTCGGGAGATGACACGGAATGTGCAGTCGAGGACCCGGACGACGAGGACACGGAAGCGGTGGTGATCATGGTCTCCCATGGAGCTGGATGCAATGCATTGATAGGGGCAATCATAAACCAGCCAGTGCTAAATAATATTGGCATTGCATCACTGACGATGGCAGTGCGAAAGCCAGAGGCCGAGGTTAGCACTGCTGGGATGGGCGCCCGAGTCGACGCAGGTCACGAACCTGGCAGAGCAGCCACGAAGGTACCGATTCATGAACACTACGACCTCAAGCTGTTCGCCAATACAGAACACTTGCGATCAGCGGCACCTACACCAGCCCCATCACGTTCTGCATCGATTGTAGGCATGGCCGCCGCTAAGACCCGCGGCCGTTTCTCGAATTCCTTCTCTGCCCCCCTGAGCAAATTCTCGTTCAACGACGGCACAGGGAGTAGATCTTCCTCGGCCAACGCAGCGCTGAGCGGCGTGCGGCAACCCTCGGTGGCATCGCCCTCGACCCCACGTGGCACCTGGACTAGCACGTTACCAGAGGGCGGGATCACAGTCGGGAGTGGCGTCACGTCGTTTACCAACAGCAATTTGTCCTTCGGCCTGTCGCGGACCCCGTCCATCGGCCTCTGGTCGCCCATCTCGCGGCGCGACGACAGCGAGGCAATTGACGACGAAGAGGAAGAAGACGACAACATGCTGCTCAACTTCAGCCACGAGAAGATCGCCGCTCCAGCATCTGGGTCGGCCGCGACCGGCGCCGGAACCTCAGCTGCGCCCGCCACGAAACGGAAGGAGAAGGAACCGCCTGGCGACGCCGAGGTGCGCGTCGCCACGCAGCCGGAGGGCCCAGGCTCCGACGGTCTGTGCGGTGGGGATCCCCGGCCGCCTGGCGAGGAGGAACCGATACGCGACGTCAGCTCGGCTAAGCGGCGGTGGACGATCAACGAGAGGCCACATCCTCGCGCCAGCTGAAGCTAGGCTGACGCCGGACTGGGCACGCCTCGGAAGCCTTTTCTTGCCAGTGCGTCTGTGCTGTGTGTGCGCGCGTGACGGCTGGTTTGGTTTGCATTCAGTGGTTTATCGATGAGCGACGTTTCTCGATACCCCTTCCCTCACGATGCAGCCTTTTTTTTTCTCAACATGCTTTCCACTCAGCAAGGCGTAATTTAATTTCTTTCGGGGCGAACCATTGCGGCGGGATAAAAAGCGGGATGGCATCGTCTTGTCTTGTTCTTGTTTCTAAAAGGGCCAGGGGCGGCGGAACAAGTCCATCATGAACCAGATGCGTTAAAAAGGCGTTCAAGAGGTTAGAAAGGTCTCGACTCTAGCGTTTTAATCTACATACAGGAGTGCTGTGTTACGAGGTCCTTTTGCTAATTAGAGAGAGAGAGTGAGAGAGAGTGTGAGAGAGGAAGATATTTGCGGGACACAGGTGCATCTTCGCCCGCAAGGGGACTCGTTCTCGCCTTTCCCCTTGAAGGCCAACGACTGTAAACTGAGTTACAAAAATAGATCGCCTCAGCCAAGCGATGATCGTCTCATCTGGCGCTTGGCCTTGGCCAATCATTGAGGAAGCTGCGCCTGGGGCGCATCATTGCAGTTCTGTTTTCTGTTTTCTGTGTCTTGTGTGTACAGTTTGCGGATTACGGTTCATGTACCTCCGTACTCTTTCGTCTTAGCGCTTACACTTGGCCAATCATGGCCTGTAGCCGCCACATGGGAATTCTGTTTTCTGTTTTCTGCGTTTTTGTGTTTACGGCTTTCGGATTACAGCTCATGTACGAATACTCTTTCGTCCTAGCGTTTGCCCTTGGCCAATCATTGAAGGAAGCTGCGCCTTGGGGTTGCAGCTCTGTTTTCTGTATTCTGCGTTTTGTGTTTAAAGTCGTATGTACGGTTTGCAGATTACGATTCATGTACTCTTCGTCCTAGCGCTGGCCCTTGGCCAATCATAGCCTGTAGCCGCCACCTGGGGCTTCCGTTTTCTGCGCTCTGTGTGTTTTGCGGTCCCAATAATCTAACAGCCCTCAGTAATACATATATGTAGTCTGGCAGACTCTAAGCCATTTTGGGTTAGCCAAACGGACCCCAGACTGGTTCTACCTACAACACACCTAAATTGACCACCTACCAAAGGAATCAACCCTCAAATAAAGCTGAAATGGGCACCTAGTTATTAGAGGTCTTACGTTGTAGTACCTAGATATTTGGTTACAGGTAGTTGTTGACCCTGTCATATGTTTCATGTCAGGAAGACCTAAAAGGGTTTAGAGAGTCTATCAGACCATTTATTACGCAGCACCATCAGAATATTGGGACCGAAACGCGTTTACGGGTTGACAGCAGTTTGCAGTTTACTGCGTCTGGCTGTCTTCCCATTTCCGATTCTGGTTCTGTGGGCTGCATTCACGTTCTGGCTCGAAGTCTCACTCAAGCATCGCCATTCCCAGGGTTGGGCATGGCTTCAACCATCATCTTGTCTCTACCATTGAGGATGACTATAAAATGGCCGCGTCGTCCAGCGATTTTGTATTTCCTCTGGCCAGATCCTTCTCATCGTCAAGGCCGCCTCACAGTACGCAAAGCATACACATTTCTCCAGTCGAGAACCCTTGGCCCATCTAGCAACAAGTGCTTACCTCCAACTACTTGTCTTCCTTCCTTCCTTGTCCTCGACGCGACCGCCTCGTCCCTCAGCAAGTGAAGCTCGACGGTCATTTAAGAAATGAACAGCGTTTTCTACCTCCAGACATCCCAAGATGGGCAGCTTGCTTTCCCCCTCGCTACCTCGCAGCGAGAGGGATTCATTGCTCAAGCGCACGCCTCCTTCTCCCACGCGGAATATCCACATACCATGGCGTGGAACTTGCAAGTTCACGCCAACTTGACAAGCAACCTTGGCCAGCTGTCGGTAGTTTGGGACTTCCAGCAGGCGCTCCATGCCCCAGCGGCTCCCCCTCATCTACAACCTGCCTCCCAACTCTTAACCACCCGCCAACCAGGACACCTGTCCAATCGATACCAAGGATATCCCCAGCGCTTCTCGTGCTCGACCTCCAGGGCCAGGAAGATGTCGCTCCGGGGATTGAGGCGCGATCGCCACAGCAGACGCACTAGCATCCACCGCCGCCTGATCCGAGCCGCCCTTTGAGGCTTTGACGTCTACCCGCATCAACAATCTAAGGCGTTAACCAGCGTCGGCGGTGCGGTAACCTACGACATACACGACCAGCTGCATGGCTGGCCTGGCTGGGAGAAGAGGTTGGAAATTATGGTTTCCAGAGTTGAGATTCAGGTTGATTACTTACCAGGGATTTCAGGGGGTCGAGAAACGGAAACGGGGGTTGCTTTTGCCTGGTTTTTTTGGGGGGATTTTTCTTTGATGAGTTAGCCTTCTCTAGGGCCAGGTAGCTATTTCCACGGCGAAGTCCAATGCCATGACCGTATTTTGAATCTGCCAAACTTCCATGATAAGCTACCTACTGTCCTCTTCGCACAACCGAGACACTAAGAAGGTTCATTGTCCTGCCGACCAGCGATATACTCGATAAACTGGCCAACCCTGGAAAGGTGGACGCGCCAGTTATTCATCCGCGGCCCCCTCCGCACCTCGAACGGTGCCGCCTCCAGTGCCTCGCCCTCGAGGTAGGACCCGGGAGGCAGGGCCAGGCGGTCGCCGGCGACCAGCTCAGGCAGCAGCAGGACGAAGTCGTCTGCGCGCGCGCGCCCCAGGGCGGCGAAGAGGCGTGTCTCGACGACGCGGCTGTGCCAGGGGCGCAGGTCCCTGGAGTCGAACCAGACGTGCAGGCGGCGCAGGCGGGTCTGCGAGGCCAGGGCCTGGCACAGGTGCAGCCAGGGGTTGTTGTCGACGGTCACGGGCGGGCCGTTGGCGAGCTGCGAGGGGGGGCCCTGCGGGGAGGGGAAGTAGAGCTCCGTCAGGAAGTTGGTGGCTGCTAGGCATATCTCGACGGAGCGGACGGCGTGGGGCGACCAGAGGCGGAGGAAGGTCCGGGCTACGACCTGGTCGATGAAGACGAAGGTGATGCTGTCAAAGATGGATTCTATGCATTCCAAGTACCTAAGGGGTGGTGTTAATAAACTCTGGTGAACCAAGTACGCGAGTGTATGAGGCGCTCGAGATACTCACATCCGTTTGCAGGTCAGCAAGGCGGGCAGGAAGGAAGACCATGGCACCTGCGGCGGATTGGTTTGGAACGGTTGGACAAGGCTGGGGTTTTCGAGCTCCTCGCAGGCCCAGTGAATGTTCCAGTCGGTATTCAGCCTACGTCCCCGGACACCCATGTCCTGGCCGACTCCGGACGTCTCCAGGAACTCCTCGTACCTCGTGTCCCGCGCCTCCTGGTCCGTGATGCAGGGCGAATGGTAGAGCTCACCCGAGGGCTCGCGGGCGAGCACGTGCTGCCTGAGCCCGGACAGGCGCCAGAACTCGACGTAGACCATCTTCCGGATCTCGGGCGGCAGGGCGGAGAAGAGGAGGCACGCGCCCTGGGCGTCGGCCGAGGCGGCAAATGCGGCCCCGTCCGGGGATGATGGCGCCATGGCGTGAGCTGGTCCTGTCTCCGTCATCTGCAGGAGGGTTGTCCTCGGGCAGACGATGAAAATGCTTGAAGGGGGAAGCCGTTGGTTCTTTACATTGGCATGTTTTTATGTTTTGTTGTTTCCCACCACGACGGGGGGAGGTAGAAACGGCGCAGGTGAGGCGCTGAGCAGCGGGGTTTGTTGTCTGCATTAACCATGGTTGGTACTTGCAGCTGCTAGGGCTGCAGCTTTTATTCCTGGTGCCTGAATCTGAGGCCTCTCACATCTCGTTCCGCCTTGTGATTGACTGCTGCCTCAAAACATGCGTCAAGTCGTCAACCAACCACACGATTCCCACCATGCAATTCGCCGAATTTCGGTGCACCTCCGCATATGCGTAGGTCCATACATACATACTGTTGAAATGCAATTGACTTTGTGCGTGTGTTGTGACAACCCATCCATGCCATCCTAGAGAAACAGCGAATGCCCACTCTCCAACCGGTCAATCTCCTTCTTCAGGCAGTCCACCCGGAAATTCCTATACGCATTCTCGACCCGCTCCCGCCGGTCCGGATCCAACGTCACCATCTGGGTAGCCGTCCACGTCCCCGTGAGGAAACCAAACTCCCCACCCAGGAACAGCCCCCCGAGCCCGAAGAAAAAGTACGACGCGTAGTCGCCCACCCTCGTCAGCTGCGCCATCGACGACGTGACATCCGGAATCGCCTCTGTCCGCGTTTTCAAGGTCAGTTCCGCCCTCTGTCTCTCCACCTCGCAACCCCAGGGACCAAAAAAACTCACCAGTCCTCCCATCCCCAAACACCACCCTGACAGGCCTCTCGGCCCTCGCACCCATGCCCCCAACCCTCCCCGCCAGCGCCGCCGCGCCGGCGATCCTCCGCAGGCGCACGGCGGACCACACGCCGAGGGCCAGCCCCGCCAAGGACCCGGCCGTTGCGGAGCGCGACACGCGCCGCGACGCCCGCTGCAGCGCGTCGCGGTCGTCGGCGGTCAGGTCCGAGCGCAAGTGCGCCGCCGCCAGGCGGGCCAGCTCGTCGTGGCGCGGCGAGGGGCGGAAGGCTGCTAGGCCGTGCATGGTCTTTGCTGTGCTTTTGGAGAGGTGGGTTTTTGTGGTGAGAAGAGTTTTTTCTTCTTTTCTGCCGGTCTGGGATGCTCGGTGGCTCGGTGTTGTTTTGAGGGTTTTTGCCTTGAGGGACAGGCGATATATTGGATTGACTGCGTTATCATGAGATGGTGGTTAATCGTTGTGTCTCTACTTACGCGCTAGGTTGCTGATGATATCACCATGATGGATCACTAGAGCGTCTCTGGCGTGACCCACTGCTCACCATCATCATGGAGCATTGAGCATTGACCACCTATCATCAACTTCAAGATCCATGGCGGAGACCATAATTTGGGTCCAGAGCTCTGGCCAACAATCACGAGAAAAGTGCGGGCCAATGCGTGTGAACGAGTGTGGTATTCAGCTCAGCTCTTCTATCGACTTTCCCCATCCCGTCCCTCCCTCTCCTTCCGGCGCGTCCGCGTGCCAGCCTCCCCTCCATTCCATGATCCAGCGGCCAACAAGGTCACGATAAGTAAACCCCGTACCCATAATTCTTTCTTTCCCAACCTCCCCAGCCATCCAGCATTCCTTCCAGCCTTCAGACGTAACAATCCAAGCTGAAATCTCCAAACGGTTCCTGCCTCCCGCCGAACCCAAGTCAAGCAGCGGTCTACCCCTGCGCGAGCGCCGGGGCAAGAATAAATATGACACATTAACAAGAAAGTAAAACTGGCCGCAGCAGACACGCGTGATTAACGGGCGTGTCCGCTCAGCCGCCGATCTCGGTATGACCTAGCCTCTAGTGTAAGAACTGCACGGCTGATCACTATGAGATATATGAAGAAATAAAAGCCAGATAGACGGAGCGAACGAATTTTGTACAGGCACAAGCCAAAGGCGACTCCGCGAAAGGGCTCGCCGAGGCCGCCCCGGGTTCTGCACCACCAAAAGGTAGTATCTCAACGGACATCATTCGCAAGAAATTATACAGATTTTCCCCGTCGTCCGATGTGTTGCCGTATGGAATGCCCGACGCGGATCACGGGTATCGCGTCCAGAGCAGGGCACATGTTGCACCGGTGTGTCCAAAAAAAAGGTCGTCTAAGTAGGTCGGTAGCGAGTGACAAGAAGGGAAAGGGGTTTTCGTTCGATCCGGGTTGGTGTGGTTTGTTCATCAGGAAGTTCGTTCACGACCGGTTTTTGTGTCGCTGTTCCACCTCAAATAACGTAGATGCCTTGATCCAAAGGGTCTAATAGGGCCGCTCCGTCTCATGGCAGCATCGTGGCTCAACCACATTCCTTTTGTGCTCGGCTTCGCACAAACATCTAGTAAGCTTGCCCTGGTACGGGCTTCCGTCCGACTGGTCCAGTTGGTGGACCTGGCCGGTATTCCTGGTTCATTGGGCTTGGCCCAGGTGGACTCACACGTCGACCCGCCCCGCTCGGGCTCTGGGGTCGACCTTGTTGCTGTCGAGGGCCGGGAGATTGTGACCGTGGTCCGGGGCTCATGGACCTTGGGCCGGGGCTCATTGCTCGGCCACCGGCGGGTGAAGAGGGGCGCCCACCGTGTGGGCTCATGGCACGCTCAGCCGGAGACTGGGGACGGCCTCCTTGTGCCATCATCGGCCCCGATGGCGACGCTGATCGCGCGTATGGCGGACCACCGTGGGGACCGCCGTGGGGACCGCCCTGTCCGGTCATAGCCCTGTTTGCTGGAGGGTAGCCCGGTCCCCTGTTGGGGTTCACTGGCGGGCCAAAACGAGGTGCTCCCTGGGGTGGTCTTGGCTTTACAGGGCGAGTTGACAGGCAAGTCCTGGGGACAACACCCTGTTGAGACCTGTCGAGACGGATGCAAAGGGCCTATGAACGGTTAGTAATCTATTATTCTTGGCTGCATATCAACGGTTGAGACTCACCCATCCGTCATCATATTCGTGCAAGAGGCGAACAAGCTGGCCTGCAACCAGACCCATCTCGTCTTCCATGGTCGGGTTAAAGTCCAGTTGAACACGGTGAACAGTAGAGTGGGCTGGGCCTCCGGCAGCAGCAATCGCTGCGGCACTGGTGGAAGCAGCGGGAGGTTGGCCGGGCGAGACAGAGTGCATGCTGTATTCCGTCCCCGCTGGACTGGGAGGGACAGCTGAGAGATGCGGGGGAGGCATGGGCATGGTGAGATCGAGAGGCCTGGGCGCATTGTCCTTTCGCATGGACGTCTTTCGTGTCAAACCAGCAACTGCCGCTGCAGCGGCGGCGGCCCCGGCGACGGCGACGGTGCTAGAAGCGGTTCCGTTATGAGGCCCCCCAACCTCACTACCGGCAGGGCTGGTCGGGTTGCTATACTGACCTTCCTCGGAGATGGGAGAGTACAGTCGCTGTGCACCGCTGCCGAAGGGATTGGCGCTGTTTGTGCTCTGACTGGTGGTTGGGCGGTCCCACGGACCTCCTCCCATGCCTCTGCTGGTCTGCTGGGTCGGACTCTCGACCATCGCAATGGCATTGCCGCGGTTGGCGTGTTGATTCGCGGGCCCTCCGAGATTTGGTAGGAATTGTGTGACGGGACGCAAGCTCAGGCGAGGGGCCTTGGCGGGCGTCGGCGGTGGCACAGCTCTGCTGTCAGAGAAGGGCCCATTGATCTTCTCATCGTCCTCCATCCTCTGCTTCTCCATCTGCTTCCTCCGCTTGCTGAAGGCGAAGTACACGGCTAGGAATACCAGCAAGACGCCGCCTAGGACACCAATAGCAATGCCGGCCTTCGCGGCTCCGCCAATTGCTCCGGTGTTGGCTGCGCTAGATGTTTCCGAGGCTTGAGCACCTGATACGGTAGGTCGCGCGCCAACAGAAGTCGGCGGGGCCCCTCGCTCTCCAGTTGCAAGGGCAAGGGTGGCAGGGATAGTTCCCGTCGTCGTGGGGGCAAGCGACTTAGGAAGGGAGTCTGGGGTCGAGGTCTTCTTGACCGAAGTTGATGAAGATATCTTGTTTGTCGGCTGCGTGGATGTGGTTGTAGGGACAGACTTGGTAGTCTTCTTCACAGCCAATGTTGTCCAAGCAGCAGCTGTACCATCCCAATCATCAGGCGTCATGGTGCGAAATACGGTGCGGAAGACGGTAGAGGGGCCAGCCTTGGCTTGGTTCTGGAAGGGATTGACATCGTCCCAAACGCTCTGGACAGCGCCGGTGAAGTCGTCCCAGGCACCTCGTCTGTGGTGTTGGTGGTTGTGACGGATATGGTGGTGGTGAGGCATCGTGACGAGCGCTCCGTTGCTGTCGACAGCCGGCTGGTTCTGTTACCCACAAAGTTATGAACGGTAGCGTCTAACGCATCCGACGAGATATCCAGCTCAGCGCAAGAAGCGCAACACGACACGGCTTCTGAGCCACCCCGAGATATTTCTGACTCGGTTGGCGACGAATAGGGCTGAACAAGCGTGTTGGTTGGAATGCGTCGTGCCGCGACGTGTCCCAAAGGTCGAAGGGTCGAAGGGTCGAAAGGAATGAATGGCTGGCAGCAACACAGCGCTGCAGAGGGAACGACTCGATCGATCGGGTGTCTTGAAAGGAAGGAAGCCAGTTGGAATTTTAAAAGAATGGAAGGGCGAGTCGAAGGTCTCACGAACTCAGCACCAGAGGGGAGTCTTCCAGAAAAGGGAGAGTGTGGAGGATTTGGGGGGAAGGGAGGGGGGGGGAGGAGGCAGAGTAAAGGGATATTTCCTCGATCCAAAAGGGTCCATGGTAGCCGGGCCGTCGAGCAACCCAGCCATGTACAGGTACCTAGGTTCCTTCTCTTTACTCTCAGTCATTGCAGTTAAGGTACATACTAATTACCCAAAAACCCTTAACCTGGTCAGCTCTTGACCAACCCGCCCAGCGTTGGCTTCAGCAATTTACGACTAATCCAACGGTTATCCATATGTGGTCAGTTTCCTGCTTCTCTGCCTTGATGATCTGTCAATCGCTGCGCATACTTCGCAGCTGATTGACCACCAGAGAAACATTCCAGTGGGACAGACGGGATTGGAAGGGAGCGCTGTTTGTTGGTAGAGAGACTACCACAGTCTCTCTACGTAGTACACACGAGCAGAGAGAGGCAACCTCCTTCCTCTCCCTTCCTTCTCCGCCTTTTCGCTCGTTCCTTGCAGATCATGGTTCTGTTTTTGGCGCAGGGGCCCACCCTTAGTGCCCTTTCTAGGAACGAACGTGCGCTGATTGGCGACTAAGAAGATCGTCCCTGAGCCGAAATTGGGAACCAGGGTTCGTCAAATTGAGGCCTGACAAGGGGGTTTCCAAGGAGATGTTCTCTGATTGGATAGCCTGGCTTGTTTCAAGTACCTATCAATTTTGGACCCAGCGAAGCCACTGTGATGGGTTGGATCCCGTCAACTCGGAGGGTCTTTCGGCCAGCCAACAGGATTCTTCCGACTGGCAAAATCTCATCCCAGCAAGGCCCTCTTACGCTGTCACAGATAGACTGTGGTTGCAACGATTGCTTGCCGTACTGCGTAAGAAGGGCACACTGATCGACCGTCGCTTCAGGGAGCACGCCCGGAGACAGAGCGGTTCGATCCGCAGCTTCCATCATTACATACGGATTACGTACTGCGTAAATGACAATACTATACATCCGTATCTTAATGATGATCCGATAATTACCGGGATGTGTCCAGCAGTCGATTTGTTTGCACGTCCATCAATTTTATGCATAGGGCACGGGCGTCCGAGCCCCTGGCCCGTGTGGGACGAAAGGGCTGTGCATCCTGTCGAATGTCGATCCCCCAGGGAAAACCAACGGGAGGGGCATGAGATGCCGAAGGACGGGAGTTTGCCATCGTGATGTGAACCCCTGCCAAACTGCCTAGGTATCGTGAGACTGCTATGAGCAGTATGTCTTTTTTTCTATCATGGACCTGGAATAAGCCAGCTCTACCACGTGACACTGTTTTCCTACATCTAAGGCACATCCGCCTGTAACCTGTAGCCAACGCCGTTACAAGCATAACTTCTGCATTCTCCAATACTCTGTAGCTGCCCTTGCTCAGTCATAAGACTTTCATCTGCCTCTCACTTGGGACCCTGCCCATAGCCGCTATGGTGCTGTCCCCAGTACTGCTGGTGTTGCCCAGGTTGCGGCTGCGGCTGCTGGCCCTGCAATGGACCGAAAAAAGCCGGGTTAACGTAGGTTCCGCTGGGCGGAGGGGGGGCTGGTACAGGCGCTCCAACCCCTGGCCATGCTGGCGGCGGCACTGGGTAGCCGGCTGTCGGGGGCTGCGGGTTTGCGGGTTGGTGGTGGTGAGGCTGATGAGGATATTGGTAAGCCTGGCTCGGGTTCTGATTCCAGGCTTGGTAGTTAAAGTTGAAGGCTGTGGAGGAAGGGGGCGGTGGCTGTGGTGCACTCTGTCCGTGCGAGTAAGGCATGGGGGGAGGAGGCGGCGCATATGATGCCGGTGCAGGAGGCCACGGATTTGAGGGGACGGCTTGCGGTGGAGGCACGTTTGCTCCATATGGAGGAGGGGGTAGGTGTGGGTTTTGCGGTTGCTGGGTCATCGGAGGGACCCCGTATGAGGTTGGGCGTGGTGAGTCTGCGGCTCCGTCATAGCCAAAGGGGGCATGGCCGCCTGCTCCTCCACCTCCCCGCCCATGTCGACGGTCTCCTCTGCCACCACGGCCTCGGCCCCGGAACTCGCGTCCTCTAAAGGAACCGCGGTGCCCGTGTCCGCCACGGGGTTGGCTGAATCCGGTTTCCGGCTTGGGTGGTAGGGAAGGAAGTCCCTGAGCATAACTCGAGGGCCGCGCTAGTGGTTTGTAAGGACCATCCTCTTCCTCGTCATAGTTGAGGTTCCCATTGGCACCGTTCGGTGGTGGAGGCAGAGTCGAATTGCTCAAAGGGTGCGGTTGGCTGTGCTGGTCAGCACGGTCGCGTCCGCCCCGGCCAGCCTTTCCGCCACGTCTCTTTGCCTTCAGCTGTTTCTTGTACTCGGCCTCCTTCTCATCGTCGGAGAACTCCATCTCATCTGGAGCAACCTCCTCGTCGTGTAGATTGCTCGCGTCCGAGCCCTTTATCTCCTTCAAGACCTGCGTGAACACATACTGAGCATGTTCGACCGAGTAGAACACCTCAGTACCAACTGACAATCCGAGCCCCTTGATTTCGTCTTCCGTCGAGAATCCAACAGTGTATAACGGGCTTCGGACATTCCCTAATGTCTCGGCTAATGCGCCGATAACCGTCCGATCTGCGAGACACAACACAGAGCCGATATTTAGGGCTTGGACCTCTCCCGGATTCCTCGACTTGATGACAACTGTTCTCTCCACAACAAATTCAACCAGGCCGAGCGGTTCAATCTTCATCTCGGGGGTGATGACGACGTCGGGCTTCGGGATAACTTCTTCGGGCACCTCATTCTTAGTGCGGATCTGCCCTGCTCCAGCTCCCCTGCCTCCTTTTCCACCACCGTCACCGTCGCCGTCGCCGTCGGCCTCGGCCATAAGCAGCCTCGCTGTTTCCTCGATGCCGAGAGGTTGGTAGCCACCTTCATCTTCCGAGTCATCGTCGGACGAGCTGTCGGAGCTATCGGACGATGACGAAGACTCGTACGGCGACGAGTCAGCTTCCCATTCTGGTTGCCCGTCACCATCACCGTTCTGCGGCTGGACAACCTGCCCTTGAGCGGCTTCGCTGCTTTGCGCGGCGGTTTGCGCGGTGGCGGCTGACAGCAGGCCATCAAGGGCGGCTTCCAACGCGTGCGCAACGTGTTGGCTGGAGGATGCATGATCCTCGGCTTCTGTCCTTGCCTCCTCATCACCCTCTTTTGGAACAACCTGGGGCCCTTCCCCTGCATTGGTCCTGCTTTGAGCCACCGCGGGTGTGATATTGCTCCCTGCTTGCTGCTCCGGCCGTGTCGTTGACTCTTCGGGTCTATCGATTTCCATAGCGTCCTTCCCCTGTTCCTCCGAACGAATCCCTACCGCATGTTCGGGTTGTGCACTATCCGCTGCTCCCACTGCTGCTGCTGCCTTGTGCTCTTCCACTTTGCTCCTCATCTCGCGGGCCCACTGCGTCCCGCTAGTACCCTCTACCACTTCCACCCCATCAACCCCACATATACTTGCAGCTGCGGCGAGCAGATCGGGTGCAAAACTCTCGGCGGGGAGGTGCTCGTTCGGTGTCGCATGGCCGAGGCCAGGAATCTGGAAGGGCGGCTCTGACATTGATGTCGCTTGATGGCTTCGAGGATTACGAGGAAAGAAGTTGGTTTATTGTTGGCTCCGGATATAACTGGTGAAGTATCGGCGTCGTGCAGAATGCCTCTCTGTCGAGTTGCTGGCGCTTCGAGTATGGGAGAGAAGTGAAGATGGGTATCGCGTAGAAGAAAGCTGAAGAAATGGTTGGCGCCACTAGTCCCAATAGACTGAGGCAACCCAGATTATCTAGGAACGGGAATGATAAAAGGAAAAGTACACCGGAATTTGGTATGTTTCCAAGAAAAATATGAAATGCTTGATCCCCTTGGGCAGTTCTCGACGGGCGATAAGAAAGTACGCGTAAAAATTCAACGATTATCGGTACGTACCACCCAGAGAGTGATGTAATAGAGCTGGCACGGGCCAAATGATCTTCGGGAGCGCTTTACTCAATCTGGTTAAGCGTCTGCCTTATCACATGGAGAGCTTGTCTGTTCTTTGAGGATCTCATTCCCAACATTTCCTCTTTAGCCAAGGTTGCTCTTCGATCGCCGAGCAAAGTCCGCGATCATGCCTCCAAACACGGCGCAACGAAGGGAATTTGTGCATCCAGAAGCAGGGCATGCGAAAAAGAAGTATGGCTTTGCCCCATGCAGCGAACTCGACCAATCCGAATGCCGTGACTCCAGAGCTAACAAAGTGGTTCATAGAGCGAAGAGCCCTTATGGGATCGAGCCCATCTCAGTGTTTTACATCTTCCTTGCGGCCAATGCTTTTGCAGCACTATTTGCCCCAATCCAAGATTGCGATGAGACCTTCAATTACTGGGAACCGACGCATTATCTCAGCCACGGCTACGGATTGCAGACCTGGGAATACTCGCCCGAATTTGCCATAAGAAGCTGGCTCTATGTCGGCCTCCATGCAGTTGTGGCCAACATCCGAAGGCTCCTGCCTCGATCAACGAAGGTACAAAACACCGGACCTTGGGCTCGCAGTTTATAGGCATAGTAGACATGCTGACAGGGGATAGGTTGCCGAATTCTACTTCGTTCGCTACGTCCTAGCCTTCGTCTGCGCCCTCTGCCAGACCCTGATGTGGAGAGTTGTCTGCCTCACACTCAACCCCCGTATCGGAATTTTCTTCATCATGGCTCTTGTGCTCAGCCCTGGAAATTTCCACGCAAGCACGGCATATCTCCCTTCCAGCTTTGCCATGTACACAGTCATGGTGGGAGCGGCAGCATTGATGAACTGGCGAGGAGGACTCAAGACCTCGATGGGCATGTTCTGGTTCGCCGTAGGTGGAGTGCTTGGTTGGCCCTTTGCGGCTGCTCTCTGCGCCCCTTTCCTCGTCGAGGAAGGACTCTTTGCTCTCCTGGGTGACAAGGATCGCTTCCTCGAGGCTTTCATCCGAGTTTCGAGGGGTGTTGTTGCGGCATTGGTGTTGGTGGTACGTATCCCTCATGGCTCTTCGCGAATACCTGCACAGCTGATGCCCATGGTGCCTCCAGGCTGCCGACACGTGTGTCAATACATTCTTCTACAAGAAGATTGCGGTTGTCCCGTGGAATATTGTCAAGTACAACATCTTCTCATCTACCGGGGGACCCAATCTTTATGGCACTGAACCGTGGACTTTCTACTTCAAGAACCTGGCGTTGAACTTCAACGTATGGTTCGTTCTTGCGCTACTGGCTCTGCCCTTGTTCTTGGCGCAGAAGGTATTCTTCCGATCCGGGCATGGGTTCCAGTCAGGGTTACGGAGCGTGGTCTTCATGGCCCCTTTTTACATGTGGCTCGCCATATTTACGTTGCAGCCACACAAGGAGGAGCGGTTCATGTACCCTGCATATCCATTCCTAGCGCTCAATGCCGCCATGGCTCTGCATATTCTGCTCACGGCCGTGGGGCATTCAGACCCCAAGACACTTATCGGCAAGATTCCCGCGCGGCTCAAGCTTCTTGCCGCCACCTTGACCCTGCTCCTATCAGCCGATGTCGGGCTCTCCCGCATCTGGGGCATCTACTCAGCATACTCGGCGCCTCTGTCTCTCTACGAGCCCCTCGAGACACTCGGCGGGGCCGGCGAGAGCGTCTGCTTCGGCAAGGAGTGGTACCGCTTTCCGAGCTCCTACTTCCTCCCTCACGACATGCGCGCCAAGTTCATCCGCTCCGAGTTCCGCGGCCTCCTGCCGGGCGAATTCTCCGAGGCGCGAACGGGCTTCGGCTTCTGGAGCGGCACCTGGCTGCCGACGACGGGGCTCAACGACCGCAACGAGGAGGACCTGGGCAAGTACGTCGACCTCCGCACGTGCGCGTTCCTCGTCGACACGCAGTACCCGGAGCGGCAGAGGGAGCCCGGCTGGGCGCCGCCGCCCGCCGAGCCGGACTTCGTGGCCGACGTCGACCGCTGGGACGAGGTCGTCTGCCTGCCCTTCCTGGACGCGGCGAATACGCCCTTCCTGGCGCGGGCTTTGTGGGTTCCTGACTGGGACATCGTGCCCGGGGCATTCCGCCGCAAGTGGGGTCGTCACTGTCTGTTGCGGCGCAAGAAGGCATGAGCTACGAATGGTTTCCATCTCAAGGCGTTTTAAGGTTAGAGTGTGAGTGGTACTCGTGCTGTTTGGAGAGAGGTCGCCACATATTTTGGGCTGGGAAGACATAGACTATTGACGTATCAGGAATAAATAAAGTGGACGCCTCTCGGCTGTCGCCGTCACGAACATGGGATAATACACATTGAACTTGCGTGGCATGGCATAAGGGATTGTCCATTAGGTACAGTACATGTCTCATGCGAACCAAGCAGGTCGAAGGCGGAATTTACTATTAATTCCTACAACCCAAAATCACACTGCCTACCCAATTACGAGTTACAGTCTGAGCCTTCGGGCCGTCATTTCAGATCTATTCCAGCGGCACTTCTGTCTTCGTTCGGTCCTCCGAGCAGGCCGTATTAAGTCAACTCCTCAGTCGTTTGCGGTCTTGTCGTTGTAGTAGTGGATCTAGAGAACCGGACCGAGTCAGCACAAGCTCACCTAGCAATTATATCCCCGTCATTGCCCCAACAACACGACACTTCAACAACGCATGACCCAAGCAATTTCGAAAAGAAGAAAGAGGTTCTCACCGTCTGATCCGCACACCCCTCAGGGGTCTGGTAAGCGTAGGCGCCCGTGTTGATGAACAGCTCCTGGTTCTTGCAGACGAGCCAGGCGGCCAAGTTCTGGCGGTTGATCTCGGGGGTGCTCCAGGTGAGGGCGTCGCCCTGGAAGACAAAGGTGCCGAACTCGTTCTTGGTCGTGTTGAACCACGTCGCCAGCGTCCGCTGCGTCAGGTCCGCCGGCTTCTCGACGTTGAGGTACAGCGGCGACCCGCCCTCGCCCGTCCACTCCACCAGCTGCCCGCCCGCCACGCTGAACTGCCCGGCCGTCTTGCTCGACCCCAGCACCGCCACGCCCACCTCGTTGGCGGGGCTCGTCTGCAGGTACTTGTGGAAGTTGGGCGACGCCACAGCCCGGATCCAGTACTGCCCGTCCTGCAGCGTCGTCGGCGTCGCCGCGTGCGCGCCGGCGGGCGTGCCGGTGATGACGGCGTCGCGGCGGGGGAGAACGCCTGGGTAGCGCGTCGAGGGGGAGTCGGAGACGTACGTGTAGGTCACGCCCGAGATGACGACGTAGCTACTCGGGTCCGGGGTCGGCTCGGGGGTCAGGTAGGTGATGTAGGTCGTCACGACTGTGGGCCTCGAGCCCCCCGTCACGGTAATGGTCGTCTGGAACGTGCTGGTCTGGATGGGCACGTCCTCCGCGTAGGGGAGCGGGTCGTCTTCTGTGCCGGGGAGGCATTGGGAGTACCAGGGGCTGCGAGGTGGGTTGGTGTGAGTCTTCTCCACTGGTTCTTGCCAGGAGGGGTGGGTCAAATACGTACTTGCCAAAGGAGCAATAGGAGTCCTGCGGGCAGATTGTTGGTCCTGCGAAGGCTGAGCCGGCACCTATGATGGGTGGGTTGGGTGGTCAGCATAGGTAAAAAGTGCATGCAGGTACCGTGCATTGCGACCTTGTGGACGGATCAGGGGTCTTCATTCTTGCTTGGACATACATTGGCCCCATTGGGTTTGCACCTGATCCTGGGCTATGACCACTCCAGCCAAGAGAAAGGCCGGGATAACTGCTCTCAAAGCCATGGAAAACATGAGATGGGGCCGTACCCGGTAAGTCTGCGCGATGGTATCAAAAACCAGGGGTCCGGTCTTTTGGTCAGGGGTTAAAGGGCGAGGTGCGAGGAAGAACGGCGAGGTCCCCAAAGGTTATATATATCTACTCTCGAGGGGACCTACTTAACCGATGATTCTCGACAACGGGCAAACGCAACCCGGATTTATTGGGATTTATTTATCAACAACACCGGACTCCGGGTCTACATTAGCTTCCACCTGAACCCTGCAGAGCTGCGAGCGTGCTGGAAGCGGGACGGAATTGGGCTAGGGAGAGGTATAAACAATGGCTATATTGCCATATCCCCGTCGTCTGGAAGCGGGTTTCTATTTTGGTATTGCAGCTCTGGGCCGTTGTCTCGACGGTGCATGGGCAGGGGCATTGGATACTGGTTGATCATGACCTGACCACCCCCTGTCCGGTTGGGCGGTGGGGCGTTCCCGAGGGCTAGGCGGTGCAGACAATAAAGATTGAGTATGGTCTAGATTCCGCCGCCGATTCGAGGTCTAGATCTCCTCATCGCCGGCCGGTGCCTAATTGTCGGCCTTGGTGCTGGGCTAATGGAACGCAGGATCCGATAACTGGATTATAGGCTGATGTCCACGCCCTCTTGGGCCGGACCCCTGGCTGGGTAATAAAGAAAAGAAGAATAAACTCCTAATATATTAGATGGCTGTTGATCTTCTGGGTCACTTAAGGTTGTCATGCAATTTGCCAGAAATAGCGTCCGGCACGATCTGCTGCAGGGGAAATCCGACACCAGTAGGCGAGCATGATGGGATGAACCACGAATGATAAGAACAAGCACAGAAATTTGGTAGATCGTTGGAAAACGGGTTGGGATCCTTGCCGAATAGAAGAGTGACGCAGTGTTTCAGCTCATAGTAAGTCTGCAGCTTTGCTGGCTACTTGGACTGATTATCTAAAATATGGAGTTGCTTTATTAGAACTTGGACTTTGCAAGCATGAGCGACAGTTAGAGGCACAAATAGCCAGTCTAAAACCAGATGTCTACGCCTCTATGCTATCGCCCAAGAACTTGGAACAAGATTCAAATATGACACATTAGTCCAGATTTCAAAGACTTCGTTCATGCCTTTCTGACTACTGCATTCGGGCATCCAAAACCTGTGCGATGCATTGATGGATAACGCCGTGACTCTGTTATAAATATGCTTCTCCAGTGATGCGTATCCCTAACATTAGAAGCACTCCAATCCGAACAGAAGTTGCCTCTGCGCCCAATGTTGAATCCCTCGATGGATCTTGCCTCACAGCTAAACACTCCTCCAACGAGGAAATTAGATTGCGAGTCCTAAACGACCCAGCGCTATGGAACCGGTAGCAACTATAATATAACACGCAAGGTACAAAACGCTAACGACGAGAACGGATTCAGAACACCAGCTCAGTCATCCACAACCAGCAGCACGCCACGGGCACAATGGCAAGCAGCACCCACCACATCTCGACGGTGAGCCGGGTCCGCAGCCAGCGCTTCACCCTCGCGCTGAGCTTGCGGCGGTGCGTGCACGTGCTGGTTCCGTAGACGAGACACCCGAGACCGGGCCGGGACTCGCACTCGACATGCTCCCTCCGCCGCTGCATGAGAAGCCTATCAAAAGGAAGAGGGTTTCCAAGTCAGCGTCATGTAATATGCGAGAGATCGTTATTACTCCAACGCAAAGGAAATAAAAAAACTGGGCTGCTGCGCACCTCACGCTGCCCCGGCAGAACCGCAGGTCGCTGCCTAGGTCGCATCGCCGGTTGTTGGGACACTCAAGGTGGAGGCGGCGGCGCTCGACGAGCCAGTCGATCTTGAGTTTGACGCCCGTGTCGACCAGGTAGAAGAAGTAGCCGCTCGTGTGCTTGAGGGAGAGGGCGTCTGGGTAGATGAGCTGCTTGCTTATGAGGAGGTGGATCTCCGGGGGCAGGTCGAAGAGTGTCCGTGTCTGTGTGCTTGCTGGCGTGGCGTCCTTGGGAGTGGGCCCGGTGCTCTCTGCTGGAATTGAGTCTTGGTGTTGGAGGAGGATGGATGCCATAACTGCTAGGGTTGAATGAGATGATGCAATTGAGGGGGTGTTCCTGAATGGGATATGTACATATATATATATATATATATTTAAGTAAACTGATGAGGTAGGAAGATAGAAGATCCTCTGCAACACTCTCGAGTGGACATGGCTGCGGTATTTGAATGTGGGTGTTTTTGCTGCTGCCTTCAGAAGAGGACAGACATTGGCGATGGTGGCGCTGGAGATCCTGGCATCTCCCCCCCAAGGCAACAACGTTTCTCTCTGCACAATACGAGCCAGCTGTGGAAGCGCAGTGACTTCAGCTCGATTTGGGAGACTATTGAGTCCACCTTTCCGCTAATCGACGCCCAGTCGACAGAAATAGTAACTACATGCGTCCCTCCTGGCCTATTACCACTTCATACCGTTGGTTGACGGGTTGACAGGATTAATGGTGAAACACAGGAGATCTCACGTGTCGTTCTCCGCTTTTCGTCACAGAGGGAGCACGTGACACGCGCATTGCCACGCGATTGACGCAGTCGCGTCTGGCGGGGTTGTTGCGACTCGTGCGGTCGCCTCCATGATTAGGTACCTAGCCTGCACCAAAGTTGTGACGCATAGGCCGCCAGGCGCAATAGGGTATCGACATCTCCTCCCGGAAATGCATACTCAACACGACCTGGCATGGCGACTCTAGCGCCAGATAGCGATAGCGACAGCGACTACGGGTTCGATCTGACCCCCGAGCAGGAAGAACTGTTCGCGAACCTCGTCGCGGGCGCATCATCACAAGCCCCCCAACTTGCCTCCGGAATCGCCACGCCTTCGCGGACCTCTAATGCTGGTTCTTCGCTGAAAGCAGATATCAACGCGGCTTTTGCTGCCCACGCGAGCGTCAAGTCGCTATCCTATGACGAGCTCGACTATGATACTGCCGAGCATGTCCGTGGGTTTACATACAATAATCCGGCCGGGCTTGCGCCGCTGGCAAAAGGGAAGGGGAGACTATCGCCATCTGCTGCCAATAACCGCACCCCAATTGCCCCGTTGGTCGACAAGTCGAAACCTCGATCGATACCAACCCACTTCGAGGATGATGACATCAGCTACCCGGACTGTGAGTCCCTCTATCTACCCCCCATTGAACATCCCAGCACGGCTCTGACTGACTTGGAAGCGCTTAGTGAGCAGCGCATTGGCAGAGGTGCTGGACACATCTGCCACTGACTTAAAGCCCGAATCCGAACGGCAGCCTACTCTTGATGGCGAAACCAGGTCACCCTTGGCTCGATTTCGAAGCTTCCCCAAGAAGCCTTTCTCCGTATCCGACCTGACGGCAGGGGCATGGTGCGAGATGCAGTATTACTATACTCTGACGAAGTTGCCAGGGGGAAAGAAGACAAGGACGGCTGCTATGAAAGGGGGCACCAAGCTCCACAAGCAACTGGAAGAGCAGGTATACACAACGGTAAAGATCGACATTGCAAAGAAGGAAGATGCTTTCGCCTTGAAGCTATGGAACGTCATCCAGGGTCTCCGGACCCTCCGAGACACTGGCATGACGCGAGAAATGGAGACCTGGGGCCTGGTAGACGGAGAAGTCGTGAACGGCGTCATCGACGGGCTGAGCTACGAGAACCCGGACCCGGATTTCGAAGAGGAGGTTCGCAGCAGTCAGGGGAACCAGAACTCGCAGCCGGCCAAGGAGCAACCGAAGATCACGGGCTTCTTCGGGTCCACGAAGGAGAAGGAGAAGGAGAAGGTGGACGACAGGCAGATATTCCTCTTCGACGTGAAGACGCGCGCCTCGAACACCCTCCCCTCGGGCGCCGTCGTCCGGCCGACCAAGATCCAGCTCTTCCTCTACCACCGCTTCCTCGCCAACATGGCCTCGGGCAAGCTCAACTTCCTCCGCATCTTCGCCCGCTACGGCCTGGGCCCGGACGAGCCCCTCTCCGACTCCTTCATGGCCCAGATCGGCGCCCTGCACGACGAGATCTTCGACGACGACGACGACGACGCCCCATCCGACTACGTCTCCGCGCCGTCGACACCACCGCCGGGAAACCCGGGCCCCACAGCCGGCCCGACATCCTCTCAGCGGCTACCGCCGCCGCCGCCCCCCGACCTCATCCACTACCGCACCCTGCGGGAGCTGCTCCCGCTCCTGCAATCCGAGCTACGGCTCACCTTCCCCCGCGGCGCCGCCTCCCTCGGCGCCCTAGTGACGGTCGAGTACCGCCGACGAGCGACGCCTGCCGAAGAGGAGGACTCCGGGGGCGGGGGTGGGGGTGAGGTGATCGGCGAGAACGTCTTCTACGTCGACGACGAGGTCCTCGACCGCTACCTGGCCGAGGACATGCAGTGGTGGCGGGCCGCCCGGGAGCCGCGGGGCGTGGTCATCGAGGAGGCGTACAAGTGCCGCGGCTGCGAGTTCGCCGGGGAGTGCGGCTGGCGCGTGGGGCAGGAGGCCGAGCTGCTGAGGCGGTCGAAGGCGAGGCGAGGGGGGAGGAAGGTGTAGGGCGGATTGGAGGGGGGGTGGCTGTGGGAAACGGAGAGTTGTGTGGGGAGGAGGGGCGTAAGGAAGAGATGAGTACTTTAGCGAGCTCTGCGAAAGATGGAGCACTCACCAGGAGAGAGAGTATTTTGAGAATATCTGGAGTAAATCGGTATATCCCCAATCGAATCAGGTTGCAATAGATCACGGTTACTACGGCTATTGGCTATTTAATGAGTTAGACAACTAGGGTCCATGTTCACCACCCTCTCAGATTTCACTCGCCTTCCATCCGACGAGTAACCCCGAACCTGGAGGTGAGGTGTCTGTCAAGGGTTGGTAAATAGACAGACAGCTGATTCAATACCGGGAGTTGGTGTACTCGATTCGGACGCGATGTTACAGCCGCACCTACGACAGCCACGTCTAGGAGGTGTCAAGTCGGCTGCTTATTATTCTTAGAGCATGCATTGTATCGAAAATTGGTTACAGTCTTTGCTAGAGTGTATACGAGACAAGATCCAGGTAGCCCTTCGTAGTTTCTCTCTCAGGCAAACGGATAGGAAACAAGGCAAACCGACGCAACGCCGCCAAATCCGGGAGAAAAAGAAAAAGAAAAAAGGAGCCCCCAAAACTCCCACTTCGAAAGAAGAACAGCTCTATGCCTTCCCCGTGCCCCATCACAGCCCAAACCCACCCCCAAGCCCACCAAACTGGCCCCTATACTTCCTCGCGCCCCTAGGCCCGACCAGCCTCTTGGACGAGAAGGTTCCGTTAAACCCGGCGTACGTGCCGAGGCTGGGCGGCAGGTCCTCGACCCTGGTGCCCCAGTCGCTCTCGTTCCTGCCCAGCGTCAGGACGAGCTCCCCGCCCTCGGTGAAGAAGCTGTGGGGCAGCCAGTTGCGGCGGTAGTCGGCGCCGTCGAGGGTGGCGCTCTGCACGTAGATGGCCTCGTAGGTCGAGTCGAAGTTGACGGTGCGGACGCGGGCGGTCCGGCCAGTCGTCGGGTGGGTGATGTTGATGGCTGGGAAGTAAGGCGCCGTAATGAGGTAGACGTCCTGGCCCGGGTTCGGGAATAGGCCCATCATGGCGAAGGCGAGGAAGGAGCCCATGGCACCGCTGTCGTCGTTGCCTGGCAGGCCCGCCGGCGTGGGGGAGAAGAAGGCAGGGATGTAGGTGTGCGACCGCCGCGCCGACAGGCCCGGCCGCCCAGCATAGTGGTACTGGAAGACGGTCAGGAAGGCCGGCTCGTTGCCGATGTAGGTGATGTTGTGGTCGTGGAGGTAGTCGAGCCGGCGGACAAACTCGGCCGGCCCGCCATACAGGGTCATGAGCGTTGCTTGGTCGTGGGGGACGAAACTGGGGGGCGTGGTTAGCTGATCAGATTGCTTTTCTCTCGATCACGCTCCAAGCGGGTGCGAACTTACAAGCCATACTCCCAAATACTACTCTCGAAGGTCTCCGGGCCCGTGTTCTGCAGCGAGCAAACGCTGAAGTCGTCTGTATTGCTGCAGTTCAGAGGGTCCTGATAGCCCCATGTCCTGTTCAAGAAACGCGGCTGGAAGAAACCGCGGAATCCCGTGTCGGTGCCGTCCCAGAAAGCCGAGGGCTGGTCCGGCTTGTACAGGTTCTGCCAGTTGCCGCTCGACTCGACGTACTTGTCGACGTCGCCCGTCTTCCCCAGTCCCGCCGCCATCTGAGAGATGCAGAAGTCGTTGTAGCTGTACTCGAGCGTGCGCGAGATGCTCCTCGTCATCGTCCCGAAGCCCTTGTAGTCAAAATCTTGTACGGGGATATAGCCCAGAGCCTTCCAGCTGTCAAGCCCGCCTCGCCCTTCGTTGGACCAGTCAAGCGGTTCAACTTCGGCGTCCTTGACGACTGCTGCGTACCCGGTTTCCCACTACATGCACATCGAGATCAGTATGCCGACTAGGTACACTCGCAAGGGTGTTGTTGCTCTTACGTCGATTCCCTCCTTAATCCCCTTGAGATACGCATCGACGAGCACAACGTCGGCGTTCGAGCCCCCCTTTTCCCATTGGTCAGCAAACAAATTTGTTTGAGGGGTCAATGGGAATCATGGCAGACTTACTTGTGTGTAGCCCTTGCAGAGACTCATCCGGCAGTCGGGGAGCCAGCCCTGGTGGACATACGTATCGATGAGAGAACGAATCATGTGGCCCACGGCTGAAGGGTCCACTATGGTGAGAAATGGGATCTGAGACCGGAAGGAATCCCACAAACTAGGTCTCGGTCAGTCATGGCATGTGTCACAGCATAAACATGCGATCCTCACCAATAGAACGAATCAAAGTACGGTTCGCTGCTCGACCAGAGGGGGTTCTCCCCGGTATAGTTCTGGGGATTGATCATGGTCCGGTAGATGCCGCTGTAGAAGTTGGTTACGAATGACGGATCCACGCCTTCGGTGGACACCCTTATTGGGCTGAGCTTCTCCCTCCATGCCTCCGTTGCGGCCTTGGCGACGCCGTCAAAGTCAAAGGACGGGATCTCAGCCTCGGCATGGGAGCAGGCCTGGGCGGTACTGATGAAGCTGACGGCGGTCCGGACCAGGATGGGTGCGGCGGCAGACTTGAACCTTACAAATGCTCCTCCGGGCAGAGGATAGCCGTTGATGGAACGCGATATCGTCAGGTCCTTGACCGACGTGCTCGCTCGGCTGTTCGCAAAGATACCGTTGTCCAGGATTTCGGGTCCGGAAAAGTCGGTGCAAAAATGCAACACGAAACTACCGCTACCGAAGCTTGGGAGGAAGCGGGCGGTCCCTGTGATCCTCCCCGTCTCGGCATCCACAGACACGGTCGCATTGTCCTGGCGGGTGTCGGCGAGGTCGCTCAGGTCCTGGAGGATCAGGGGCTGGGCCGGCTCTCCGTCGTCCCCAAGCTCCGGGAACGTGAATCTGAAGAGCCCTGTGTGGTGCGTCGTCGTCATGTCGGCACGGATGCCGCTGTTGAGGGTGATGCCAAACTCGCCTGGCCGCGCCGACACGTTGCTGAAGGTGCCGAATTTTGCCCTGCTCTTCTTCGGAAACACGCATCTGTCGACGTCGCCGCCGGGGCAGTTTGTGTAGGGGAACAGCGGGAAGTTGCCCAAGCTCGGGCTGCCGCCGGTCCCGCTGTCGTGCATGACGGAGAATCCCGTCACGTTGGAATCATCAAGAGTAAATCCGCCTTGGTTACTGCCGCTGTTGGTGTCGGCAACGGCCTTGGCCATCCCGTAAGGCAGGGAGGCACCGGGGAAAACATTGCCTCCGTTGGATGAGCCGATGAGCGGATCAATGAAGTCGAGAGGATCGAAGGTGCTTTGCCCCAGGGCAAGGCTGCTGAGTGCTAGCAAGGCAATGAGATGTGCCATTGTGTGTGTTCGCTGAGCGAATAATGGGAGATATTGTCCACAACGGGCAACCAAGTCCAGTACGCACTTGAGACTGGGGAGAGGGGGGGGGGGGGGGGGTAGGAGGAAGAAAGAGTGCGGAAACTCGGCGTTCTTAAACTAGGTGGGCGAAAGTAACTCCCGGCCCATCGTGTCTCGAGACCGACATGCTTCTAGAAATACACTTTGAGCAAGACGCTTCGAGCAAGATGCTTTGCGCCCTTGGCCGTGGCCACGCTGGCGTGTCTTGCGGCGGCTGGGGAGGGATGGGTTGCCGATCATGATAGTGGAACCCTGAAGTCGCAGCCAGAGAGCACTTGCTCAATCGAGACGTACGTAGCAGAGATGGATGTTACCAGGTGCAGACTCGCGCGTCTGCATGTAGCTGTCGCTGAGATAACTGGATCCCACATTGACTCCCCATTATTCTCAACTCCTGGCTGGTCGACGCATGAGGTGACGACGATACGAGTGCCTGCACGACACGAAGCGGAAATGAGGAAGTGTAACGCAAACACTCCCAGCTACCAGGAAATGAGAACGTGTAGATTATTACCTGCATCGGGCGATCATCAGAAGAATCGCCAGTGGGGTTCACCCAAGGGGGAAGCTTGTATGCAGAGAGGATCGAGGAGTAATTTTAGATTTTGGACGGGGTTAGGGTTCGTTCCCAAAAGCGTCATGCGTCGCCGTGGATGGCAATTTCCGCCCTTGCCTCGACCTGACTGATCTGGCAGGTGCTGTCGGCCGCGCTTTCCCCTTCCAGATCTGTGGAATCCAACGACGACAGCTGACTGCACCCAGATGACGCATTACAGAGCCACAGCTTCTGCAACAGGCAAGGGATTTTGGATTTTCTCCCCAGGCTCCCATAAGTAACAGCTATCACGAGTAACGGGCTTGAAACTGAATGAAACAGAGGTCAACTCTATTATTAGGGAACTTGGTCATTTGGCAAGCGCTGCAGCTTCCTTTCTACAATAAGCTCACAGTTTGCATGCATGCATACTCACATATGTCGGGCAGAGTGTTCTTATCGAAATGCAGCTTACCAAGGATGCCTGAAGTTCTGAACTCTAATATCATTAGAGCTTGGGAATGCCGACGAGGCAAAGAGAATCTGCGAAGCCGAGCGAGTCTCGTTGAGGGTACTTCTGTAGTCATCCATGATTATGCCCAATGATAGATTCCAATGTCTGCTGTTTCATCATGGCAATAGTCAAACTTAGCATTAGAAACCTGAATAGATAGGGAGGCTCTATGGTCTTAAGATTCATCTCTTTTCCTGCCCTTCCACATACCTTCGACCTGTAATTGACCAAGTTAATAATCAACCATCTTTTCTTCTGGTGCAAGAGATAAATGTCGAAGTAGCAAGGACATTCACCTGTTCTTCTTGCTGAAAATTCATAACTCTTTGCATCAACGGAGCATCTAAATGCTCCCTTCATTGGCACCGGCGACTGGAATTTGCTAGTTTAATCAGTCAACCCCAGAGATGTGAACACCATATCCAGCAGCCTGAGTCTGGACTTGAGACCTACCTTCTAGATCTCTTGACCATAAGTATCAGGAGGGTGCTCTCAAATGGCTAATTTCTAGTTGAATGCCAAAGAACCCCAGGAAAATATCCAGAGAAAGACTGAACTGCCCCAATCAAAGTCAATGTAACCCGGTGCTTCATTCTACCCATCGATACAGCCGTTCCTGATTACTCTCATCATTTAGCCGCCAGAGCATTCCAACCGCCGGAGCCAACCGGAATATTGGCGCGCAAATAAGAGAGGGCAAAAAGGACAGCGCATGGTGTGGCAATTGCCGTAAGAAGCCAAGCACTTTCAATATCTTCGGGTCAAGGTGTTAATGAGGGGCGTGATAGGCCCGGGGGGCAGGAGCCTTCACAACCCCAACACCATGGATATATACTGGGCATCAAGTCCGTAGACTATTAGCGACCTCGGGTCTAGCACAGCACCGTGTCTGACAATAGAAACCGGTCCGCGAACATGGCCGCCTCCGCCCTAAGTCTCCTCCTGTTGTCCGGGGCCGCCCTCTCCCACGCCGGGGCAGTCCGCCCCCGCCAGGCCGGCTCGACCATCACCGTCGACCTGTCCAAGACGTACCAGACCATGGATGGCTTCGGCACGTCGGAGGCGTTTCAGCGCGCCGTGCAGATGAGCAAGCTCCCCGAGACGGAGCAGCGCAAGGCCCTCGACCTGCTCTTCTCCACGACCAAGGGTGCTGGCTTGTCCATCCTCCGGAACGGCATCGGGTCGTCGCCGGACATGAGCTCCGACCACATGGTGTCTATCGCGCCCAAGAACCCCGGGGGCCCGACTAAGCCGCTCATCTACTCCTGGGACGGCTCCGACAACAAGCAGCTGTGGGTGTCGCAGGAGGCGCAGAATACGTACGGCGTCAAGACTATCTATGCCAATGCGTGGAGCGCGCCGGGATATATGAAAACGAACGGCAACGATGCGAACGGCGGGAGTCTGTGCGGTGTTAGTGGTGCGTCCTGTGCTAGTGGCGACTGGAAGCAGGCTTATGCCGATTACTTGGTGAGGTACGACGAGAGGCGACGAGAAACCATGGGGGAAGCTCCATGAATTCTGGCTGGAAACTTACATGGGTCCGTGTCCAGGTACATCCAGTTTTACCAGGAGTCAAACGTCACCATAACGAACCTTGGGTTCCTGAACGAGCCCGAACTCACGTACGAACCACCCACCCTTCTTTCCCTCGCCGTAATCCCTCGGCAAATATTAGCAGTTCATCTCTCTAACCCCTACTAGAGCATCATACGCCTCTATGACATCCAACGCCCAGCAGGCGGCAGACTTCATCAAGGTGCTCTACCCGACGCTGCAGAGGGCCAACCTCAGCCACGTGGGCATCAACTGCTGCGACGCGGAAGGGTGGAGCAGCCAGGCGGGGATGCTGGGCGCGCTCCGGAGCGTAGACGACCAGCTCAGCGTCATCACGGCGCACTCATACACGTCGTCGCCGGGCAGCCCGATGAACACGCCGCACCGCGTGTGGCAGACCGAGGCCGCCGACCTCAACGGCGCCTGGACGACCGCCTGGTACCAGTCCGGCGGCGCCGGCGAGGGCATGACCTGGGCCAACAGCATCTTCCAGGCCGTCGTCAACGCAAACGCCTCGGCTTACCTCTACTGGGTCGGCGTCCAGGGCGGGGACACCAACTCCAAGATGGTCCGCATCAACAACAACGCCGTCGAGCCGTCAAAGCGCCTGTGGGCCCTCGGCCAGTGGAGCCGCTTCGTCCGCCCCGGCGCCGTCAGGGTGGGTTCCTCCGGGGGCGCGAATGGCATGCGGGTGGCGGCGTTCAGGAACGTGGACGGGTCCGTCGCCGTGCAGATCATCAACAGCGGGGGTGGCGCCGCCGCCGTCAGCGTTAAGGTTAGCGGTGGGGGCGATGCGACGGCGGCGACGAGGGCCAAGTCCTGGGTCACGGATAATACCCGTGCGATCGAGGAGCTGGAGGCTACTTTTAGCGGGGGGCTAGCCAGCGCGAATGTTCCGGCCCGGTCGATGGCGACGATTCTCCTGACCCCGGGTGGGAATAGCACCGAGGCTGAGGCGAGGAAATAGCGGTTAGTTATCATGACTCTAGGTAGGCGTGGGTGCATTTGAGTTGGGTTGCTCTCTTCAGTCTGTATATATTTACAGCACATTATCAGACCGATGTATACGGTATGCTTATGCAACATATCGTCACCTCAGTCCAAAAAGGGAGCAATGTCTGGGCATGTGATTCTCCTGTGTTAGCCACGTATTTATTTCCTACACCTATGAAACCAAGCCCCTATATATCGAAATTGCATGGTTCTGTAGTTAAGATGCCATGAAAAAGGAGCGTCAATATCAGGAGGTCGATTAATTAGCTATGGCAGGAGGAAGACAAATAGTTGGTTGAATCCCGGCTACGAAGAGTCAACTTGAATGTCCCACTCAACTCAATGGTTCTTTCTTATGCATGGTACCCATGCAATGCCTAATCTAACCCAACCTGTGTTAAACATTTGTTAACCCGAATCTAAGGATCAAGGCCAATAGGATAGGTAGTTTTTTTTTCTTCTTCTTCCAAGGTTCACCCATATGGAGCCCCGAAAGCCATGCGTTTTTAGATGAATCAAGATGAAGTCCAACTCCCGGGTCCGATCAGGGGGCGAGACAGATGGACTGGATGAATATCAGTGAGTGAGTTTTAGACTCTATATTACTTTATGTGTGTAGGTGAAGCTGCTGCTCATCCAATATTCCAATTTACCCCTTTCCCTCTAATTATATACCAGTTGGCCCCCCAAATAAGAAGTGCCAATGGGATTTAAAACGAGACGAAGGCGATCAGGGCTGCCATCGCAGAGCCCGCGGCTATGGAGAAGCCGGGTCTCCCCAGACGGATGCCCCCCGAGACGACAGAAACAGTTGCGCCGGGAACCGGAGCCGTCGTAGGGAGCGTGTTGGCGAACGTCGTGCTTCCGGTCCCGGGCTGCGGTGACGTCGTCGCGTCGGATCCCCCACCGCCGCCGCCGATGCCGCTCGCCGTGGTGGTCGCTGGCACAGATCCCACATACGAGCCGGAGACGGTCATCGATCCGCCTCCGCCTCCCGGTTGTCCTGCTGTCGCGCAATCGCACACTGCGAAGTGGAAGCACAAGGTCAGCTCAGGGTTCACTCTGGAGGTTCGACGGCGAATTGAAACTCACCAGACGATGCGCCGTCGATGACGGCCTGGTACGACGCCGACGGGCATCCCGAACTGACGCAGCCCTCGATGGCGGCGTAGAGCTTCGCCTCATGCTCACACTGGCAGGCGAAGTCGGTGCCGTCGCACCCCACGGACGGCGCGCCCTCGAGAAAGCACGACTGGGCGCAGGACGGGATGGCTCCGAGCGCGACGCTGGCGCAGTCGGCTGCGCGTGCCGGCGCCGTCTCGCTCGCGAGGAGGAGGAAGGCGCCGAGGAAGTGTGTCGGCTTCATTGGGGTGGTCCCTCGGTCTTGATATCGCTGTGTTGCAAATGTCGCGACGCTTTTGTTTTTCGCTCGCTCGGCTGGACGGACTGCGGAAGCACTTGGATGGACCGTTACGATATCGGAGGCAAGGCAGGAGGGAAACGCGAGGAAATGCGACCTTCTGCCTTCTTACCCCCTGCTCACTGAGCACACGAGGTAAATATTATTACACAGGCACCACCCCCTCCACCTCCACCACCAAGCTCCCAATCTCCTTCCAAGGTCCTACCCAGCAAGTTCCGCATGTTTAACCAAGATGATGGCATGTCGTTTCCTGTTCCTTCTCTTTCCCCGGTTGGGTCCTATTTCCCCCGCTGCTAGGGCCGGCTAAGGGGCGGATCTTTTCCAACATGGGAAGTACAGCCGGTGGACCTACATCGATCGCTTTCTGCATTAGTCGGGGGTTGCCCTGCCTCGGCCTCGGCCAGTCGATCTTTGGGAAATTCTTCCTCGTCGCGGCTCCGGTTTTTTGCATGTGCCCGCGGCATGGGCATGTGCAACTCGGTAAAGCCAGACAACCACCCCCGAGTCCGTCGACGTCATTTTTCATTTTATTTCTCACCTGGTCGACTTGCAGATGGTGTGCACAGCCTACGAACCCCCGCCGTCCATAATCCAATCGATGGCCATCAGTTTATATGCTCCCACATTTCTGGGGGATTTTTGCCTAGCCTGAAGGGTGGACTTGTGTGGTGATAAGCTTTTTCACAGGTTGCAGCTGGGCCTTGGCACAGTATTAATAATCCCTGTTGACATACAGTGAAAAGGGGCGAACAAGTCATGGTGTCTATTCACGAGGGTTAGTAAGGAGTCCCCCCTTTCATACCTCGTATCTTCTTCTAATATATAGTCTAGCACCACCAGCACTTTTTCTACGGACGGCTGATCAGTTGGTCCTGATCATGCTCCTTGTGTTTGTTCTGTTGTTTTTGTTCCCACCCACGGGCGCCTCTATTACCTTCGAAGTCTTGCATCGCCAGGAATAGATAGTCGTAAGGTTTAGCATCGTTCCGCGCGTCGACCTGGGGCATCTCTCCGTCCAAGTTCACTAGATCTTTGGGCTCGACGTACAAGTCAATCGCATTCGGATCGAGCTTACAGCGCACGTAGTGGCTCACGGGGCCGCTCTTGAGGGGTTTGACGCTCTTTGCGGTGCGCATATCTTGCCCAATCGGTGAGAAGAACAAGAGCTTTTCGGTTAAACAAGCTTCTTGCCATTCCTATCGAAGAGGAAGTACGCCACGTCAGTTGTCATGTCGCCTTGCGCCTCATAACTCATAGTGATGAATCCGCCTGTGTGAGGATCTAGCTTCGGGTGGGCAGTAAAGGTTAGGGCTGAGTACTGCCCTGGGAAGTCATGGGCCCCTAAGAGCATGAAAGTGTGTATCAGCAGCGGAATACACAAACCCATGGATAATCACCTATTCGGCACCTTTTGGATTTTGTCACTGATGCGATGCACATACCTTTGGTCTCGAGGGTATCTGGGTTCGCCGCATATGGAAGTGAGTCTTCTTTGAGTGCCAGAATCTGCTTCCCGAAGTAGATGACGTCGGTATTGGCTGTGAAGTGAATCTTGTGCCTGACGCGTACATAATCGGTATACCGGTTGCGATATTTGCCAAAGATTGTTGTCATCTGCTGTCGACAATACGCTTATACAGAGGCATCCGAACAGGGAAGGGTAGACCACCCTTCTGCTGCTAGCGACACTGTCTTGCCGACAAGGCCTGCCTATAGCCAAGCTACCCCATCTTTCTTCGTTGTCATATACCTACCTATCTAAACTGGCATGCATCGATGATTAGCCAGATGGACGGCATCCCTCGATCAAAAGAGCCACCCCGACAGCAAGAGCGATAGACAGCGACAACAAGAGCGATAGACAGCAATGGCAACAGCAATAGACAGCGACAGCAGCCCTTGCCGATTCCCGCCACCTAGTCTAAGTACGTGGGTCGGCAGCCGTACATAACCACAAGCTGGCAGACAATTCATTGGGATCCAGGGAAAACGAGGATCAACACCTCGCCACAGCCTCTGTGTCTGATGTTGATGGGCGGGCCGACGCCCCCTCCTACTCGCCCAAATCCAGCCAAACCTCCGGGTCGATGGGCGCCTCACCATTGCCGTACTCGTCCTTGTATCCGATCCACCTGTGGCACTCCTTCTGCAGCTTCACCAGGCCCTCGCGCGCCCGGGCCCCAAACGGCGAAGAAGGAAAGAAGGTTGGACTCGCGGAAGTCGATACCGCGATTATATACACCTTTGCACCGAAACGGCAGGGGGTTTCGGGACCAGTGAGGAGGCCAACGTCGGGGTATTTTTACCTCGGGCTGTACCTCCAGCTTCGAGGCGGCCTTTGCGATGCTAAACACGGGCGTTGGTCATGTTGTCTTCGCTGAATGAGCACGGCTGGGGTACCGGTTTTGGTGTGAAAAGGGGATGTGTGTTAGAGTCGACAATCTGCGTCTATAGCTCTCTGATTAAGCCGAATGATCCTCAGATGTGGCATCTCAACCCCACCCTATCACAAAACGCTGACCCTTCCGACGATTTTCTATTGTCAGGCGCATGCTAGTGCTATTGCTGCTTTAGTCGTGTAGTCAGGAATATGTGGGATCGCAGGATTTCGCCCACTCGGGGTGGTTGGTGCATGATATGCTTATGACGTATGTACATACTTTCTCCACGAACAGCACTAAACAACCTACACTCTTCCCCATTCTGAACATTCAACCAAGTCAAGTACCGACCTCAAGCCATCTAATTACAACATAAGCTAATAGCCGGGCCGTAATCAAATATCAACAATGTCTTCCTCTGCCGCAATTCCAACTTCCACCTCCGTGGTGGAGAGCGCCGTCATCCGAGCACCGCTCTCCCATGTTTGGCATCATATCAAGCTGCACGACTTTGCCAACTTCTGGACGGCCCTGAAGAAGTCCGAGTTTGTCAAGGGTGTCAGCAACGAGACCGACGTGGTCAAGTGGACCTTCAAGGATGGCACTACCGTCGAGGTCAAGCAGGAGGAGCACAGCGTGAGTTTCATCCAAGGAGACTGTGATACCGTCTGGTGTATTCTGAACATGGGCGCTAACTGGGACGCAGACCATCAACCACTACATCACCTATAGTGTCATCACGGCCCAGCCTGAGCTCACGTATTCCAGCGTGTTGAGTACTGTCCGCTGCTACGCTGTGACTTCTGGGGACCTGGAGGGAAGCACCTTTGTTGAGTGGACTGGGAACTTCTCCAGCGATGCTGATGCCGGTCCGTACCTATCCAGCTTGCCACACGTTGATATTCCCCGCCCTTTCCTACTGTAGAAGAGCTCGATAATAGCAAAGCACTAACCGTTCTATAGCTGTCATCCAGGATGCCAAGTTCAAGCGCCGCGACGCCCTGGCCGACTTGGCCAAGGCCGCTGCGAAGGTGTAGTGGGTGATAAATTTACCCATTGTTATTTTGACTAGCACAAGTCCCTGATGGTTGTTGTTGTCATTATCATCGAAAGGAAGTTGGTCTGATTTATCGATGGTGCTAGCTGAGAATGTTAACTACGATGCATTTCAAAGAATAATAAGCTTCGTGACTGCGAACTTCGTTCAGACTCTCTAACCTTGTTGAACATTAAAAGGTGCTAGAAAACGTTAGTTTGTAGGGATCTCCGCGTCTAGAGTTTGGCCTTTCTCAAGAAAGTGATTCTTGATTAACCTTTGCTCTTGGGATAAAAGGGGCCTCCAATCCCCTTCAACTTACAGACATCGTTGCCAGCTCCAGCACCAAGCATAAATCTTTTTAGGCAATCCAAAGGCATACTTCACTGTGTGCAATCACCGAGTCCAACCCCATTTTAAACTACAACTTCTCCTCTTATCAAAAATGCATTGCCGCTCAACAACCCCCATTGCGGTCCTCGCAATCCTAGCCAGCTTTGCCAATGGCTTCCCAATCCGGAGCGGCCAACTCACCGCGCGTCAAGATCTCCACCCTCTGAACCCCGGGCCAGGCCCCATCCACAGCTACAGGTGTTCCGGGCAGGCACGGTGGAGATGCGTGCGACGGCCGCCAACTGCATGCCGCTGCACTACCACGAGGTGGCGGTGAACGACGGCATCACCGACAGCCTCAACATCACCATGTGCTCGCCGTACGCGGCAGTCGAGCTGGACAAGGTATACCCAATCATCTATCTGCAGACGGCCCACTGCCCGACCAATAACACAGGCGTCTGGACGCCGACTTACTCCGACCCACAGGTCATCCGCGCCGCCGACGGGACCAAGATCCTCTCCATCCCGCCCATCACCATGATCCTCTGCTACAGCCCGCCCGCTGACCTCGAGAGCGGTTGCCTAGCCTTCCTCCACGAGACCTGGTACGGCGCCAAGCTGGGCTGGGCGTACGAGCTGTACGTGGCCCGGGAGGCGCGGTACGAGCAGCACTCGTGCGGGCATCGGGTGCTGGAGGAGATGAGGCGGGTGGGCTGTGACGTCAAGGACTTTGACCCCAACAACGGGCTGTGGAGGTGCGACGAGGAGGATTACGGCGCCGCGTACATGCGCATCTGGACGCCGACGCTGTCGTGCACGCCGGATAAGGTGGAGAGGGCGTTGTTGGAGATGAGCCGCCATGAGCTGGTGGTCCAGTGCGAGGCTAAGAAGGCTTGTTTTCTTAATGCCCACTTGCGCTGTGGCTGATGATGGGCCGGCTTTTTTCTTCCTCTTTCTTCTCTTGTCCCAACAAATCTTACCCTGGCTCTCTATAGCTGGTTCTCAGCGTGTAGGATACATGTGGGAAGGGATATGGGGGATGGGTGTTCTGCTTGGTTTCTACTAATTCTATCGAGGTGGCAGATTATTTGTGATTTCTCATGGTTCTGTGCTATTACTTCATAGCAATGTTGAGTTCCTTCCTTGTCGTTTTTGTTAGTCTGTCGATAAGTGGCATTAATAGAACCAGTTAAACAAGTCGGATATCTACTGCATGAAAGGGAGGAGCGAGAGATATGTAGAGAACGAGATGCAGGTAATGGTCCTGCTAGACTAGGTAACCGTAAACGACAGCAACTCCAGCAGCAATGGGATATAAGAACCTAGAGGATCAAAATTTCCATGCTTTAACCAAACAACCGTCTATCCAATCACCATTGTATCCCAATAATGACACCATACGCCTTAACAATGCATTATAGTCCCAATATCTAACCCAATCCTCCACTTACTTACTCCCGTCACCCGGCACACTCTCGGGCGCCCTCAGGAACCCGGCCCGGCTGGCGTCGGCGATGCCGCTGTACCAGATGGCGGCCATCTTCCGGTAGCCTTTGTCGTCCGGGTGAGTGTCGTCAGCGAGGTCGGCGAGCTGGGGCCCGTTGGAGCCGTGCATGTCGACGAAGACGACGGGGTGGCCGGTGGAGCGCAGCTCGGCGGCCAGGCGCTGGTACTGAGCGTTGACGAGAAGCACGTTCCTGTCGGTGGCGGCGACCTTGTTGACGAGCAGCGAGCTCAGGACGACGGTCGAGCGCGGGCTCATGGAGAGGACGCCGAGGACGAGGCGGCGCATGCGGTCGGCGGCGCCGCTGACGTTGAGGTTCTGGATGCAGTCGTTGGTGCCCGCGTTGAGGAGCACCAAGTTGGGCAGCAGGCGCGGCACGGACAGGTTGGCCTTGGCGTACACCTCGTCCACCACGAAGCCCGGCCAGCCCTCGTTGTCGTTGTCGCGCATCTTGCCGTGCCGCCGCGAGCCCACCATGTCCACCCGGTTGCCCCCGTCCACGAGCCGCTGCCGCACCGCCTCGCGGTACCCGTTGCCGTCCGTCGACTCTAGGCCCCACGTGATCGACGCCCCCAGCGGCATGATGCGCAGCGGGACCCCGTATCCCGCGTGCCGGCGCTCCGCGTTGCCGAGAGCTGGTCCGGCTTCCGCGCCAGGGGCTAACAGGGGCACGGCGAGTGCTGGAGGCAAGAGTCAGCAGAGGCAAAGCATCTGGAGAACTTGATAAGGAATTTACCGGATATGAGAGGCGATACGAGCAACAGGAGCAGGAGCATGCTCGACTGGCAGGTATACACAGAGGGGGTGGCCATCAGAGGTCGCCGTCACACCAACCAAACCCGGTTGGAGTAAATATATAAGAGTAAATATATAAGTGAAGTGCTTTGTAACGTTTGGTGAGGCCCAACTGATATGAATGTATGTGCTGCTGTAGATCGATGCCAAGCATGGGGAGAAAGCAAGCAATGGGAGGAGGATTAATTAAGTAGGTAGGCAGCTCGCACACTCGGAGAAGCGAATGCGGGGAGGCTGTCGGGTGACTGGCGGAACAAGCAGATCTAGACCTGTACTCGATCAACCACAACGAAGGATTGGGAAGGAGCAAAGAGAAACAAGGCTCATGAGGTACAGCAGGCCCAGCAGTCTCAGCCAGCGACAATGCCAAGTGGGGGCGGAGAGGGTCATTGGGACAATTGCTTTTTGCGGCCTCGACGACGCGATGATTTCCCGGGCGGCACGGGTCTCATGACGAGATCTCATCGCGGTCTGGGTCCTGCCTTTTTAAGAAATGATAACGCGGCAGAATTCCACCCAAGCCCAGGGGAAGCAAGCCATGTCTCAGGCGCGCTCTCGGGGAAAACGGGTAGTCCCCGACCTCCCCCGTCGCAGACCCGGTAACGGGGGTAGCATCGCTGGGGGGCATCGACGGCACGAAAGCTTGTCCTCCGAGCGTTACATGAGGTCACGCCAGCGTCAAGGTGACCACGTTGGATGTCTCCCTCCAAGGCCTGCTGGTGACCGCGAATAGCACTGCATTAGGCCCCCGCTCGGTGCCTTTGAACTGCCCGGCTTTGTCCTGCCAGCGGGGTACCTGGGGATCCCCAACACTGGCTAACAACCTGAAAACCAATAGAACTGGCCATGGGTATTCGGTAATATATCTTGCAGGCATCCAGCCCCGGGATACGATTAGATCAAGCTTTCCAACAACAAATGATTAATATGAAGCGGCTCTGCAATACGCCGATCGGATGCGAGGTTAAGACATGCCAATCATAGAAGGTCACACTCGCTAATGATCCGCGGCCCTCGTGACACCGAACCAACGTTGCAATCGACTTGAAGAGGCAGCAGTAACAGTTAATTAAAATGGTTGCCCCGAAGGGAAACTGAGGAGGTAACAAGAAAAGAAACAAACCGAAAAAAAAAAGGAAGAGGCATGGTAGAGGAGCAGGAAGGGAAGGGAAGGGAAGGGAAGGAGAAGGAGAAAGACATGTTTAAAAAAAAAAGAATACGACATGATAGAAAGAAGGAAGGAGGAAAATGACGATTTGACAATGAGGTTGGGTGGGGGGGCGCAGGGAAGAGTTGGAACGGGCAAAAAGAAAAAAAATTTGACTCGGATGCGGGGAGTCGAACCCCGGGCTGCTGAGAGGGTACACTACTGGGTAGTGAGAGTCAGCGATGTTACCGCTACACCACACCCGACTTGAATCGATTGTGGTTCCGATTGTTAGGAGAACTCCTCTTAATCTTACTTATAAGGCTGTCATTTCTGAGAACCCGGTTGCATGTCCAAGCAGGAGATTCCATTGGCCACAGGAGAGTCAGATAAGTGGATACCTGGACTGGGCAAGACATACCAAGGCACGCTAGGAAAGCACTGCACTGTTATGTCGGTGGGAATTCTCATGTTTGACATGGGACAATAGAATAAATCCCATAAAAGTTCGTGACATTGACTCCCAAGATACCAAGGTAGGTAGCCGGAGACATCCCACCAGTCTATCGTAACGCCAGAGGGTATCTCGTGTGTACACAGTCCAAAATCATCAACACCTAGCCCCATCCGCATTCCCATTCCCATCCTCACACTCGTCTACATCCTCCCCCTCATCCTCCCCCTTCTCATCGCGGCTCATCTTCCCCAGCATATCCCTAACACCGGCATCCCTCTCCATCTCCTGCCACATCTCCACCCCCCACTCCTCAACGCTATTCCGCACGCCCTCGCCCGACCAGACCGCGCCGGCCCCGACCCCCCCGCGGAGCAACCTCCCCCACGTAGCCCACGACAGCCTGCTCCACCCCCACAGGCCCATGACGACGAGGCTGCGCTTCACCGCCCGGTACCCCAGCTCGGCGACGGCCAGCACGGCCAGCACGACGGCGAGCGTCGCCCACCAGGCCGGGTCTGTGCCGAACGTGATCGCGAAGCCGCCCTTGACGGCGTATGGCGACACGGCGCTGAAGTAGGCCGCCGAGAGGAAGCCGTTCCACGCCCACCAGCCGCCGGTCGTTATGGTGAAGGAGGCGAGGACGATGGCTGTTTTGTAGTGCGTGTCGATAATACTGGAGCGAAGAAGAGGGAGTCAGCCAGCCAGCCAGCCAGTCGGTCAGTGCATGCATGCACAGCCAGGAGGCGCAACTTACAGGAGCTTCAAGTTGGTCCACATGATAGCGACCGAGAAGACGAGATCGCCGAGGGCGTATAGGCCCTCGTCCTGCACCCGGCCCAGATATCCGTGCCCAGCCCAGCAGCCAAACCAGACGAGCACGCCCTCGGCCGCAGCGGCGACCATCCACCCCACGTACTTGCCCAGGTTCAGCCCCTGGTCCCGCTGGCCGTAGACGTACAGCTCCGGCACGGCGAGCAGCGTCTCGGGGGCGAGGTCCTGCTCCCATATGCCCGGCACGATGACGGCCAGGCTGGTGAAGAGCGTGTTCAGCACCGTCAGGCTCCAGTTCTCGTACAGGCTCGTGCCCGTGTACCCGTTGGACCGCTGGTACAGCGCGGTGGGCAGGTAGAAGAACATCTCCTTCCAGAAGGTGGCGAGCACGAAGCGCGCGGTGCGCGAGTAGCTCCACCGCCCGTGCACGAGCAGCAGGCGGGCGAGGAACCGGAACTGCGCCACGCTGTAGTCGGCCACGCGCGCCGCCTGCAGGCCCTCGCGGCCCGACACCCCGACCCCGACGTGCGCCTCGGCCAGCATCGCGAGGTCGTTGGCCCCGTCGCCGATCGCCAGCGTCAGCGGCGCCGTGCGCGCCCACGACCACCACGACCACCACGGCGACGACGACCCGCGCTCCGCAGACCCGGACTTGCGGATCGCCCGCACCAGGTGCGCCTTCTGGCCCGGGGACGCCCGGCAGCAGATGACCGAGTCGACGGTCGGGATGAGCGAGTAGAACAGCACCTGCAGGTTGGCAGCGCCGGGCTCGTCGATGGCCGCCAGGGTCTGGCCGTCGACGACGACGACCGAGTGGCCTAGGGTGGAACCGCCCGTGCCGCCCGTGCCGCCCGGCAGCACCTGCAGGTCCTCCATGACCCCCACCAGCTGGGCCTCGAGGTCCCCCTTGGTCACGTCCAGGATGTACATGTCCGAACCAGGGAGACACACCCTCGCGGAGTGGGCAATGTTGATCGCCGTCTCGCGCTTGTCGCCCGTGAGCATCCATATCTTGATATTCGCCCTCCTGAGCCTGTCGATCGTCTCGGGGACGCGTTTCTGCAGCTTGTCCTCGATGGCAGACGCCCCGACGAGCTCTAGCGACTGTTCTATCAGCTCGCCTGCCGCCTCGATGCGCTCCTGCCTGTCCACCAGGCTCGTCGTGGCGTCGTCAAAACCCTTCTTCCAGTAGAGATACTCCTGCTCCGGCACGTACTTCTGGGCGTAGAGCAGAGTGCGCAGCCCCTCGGTCGCGAACTCGTCGAGGTGCCGGAAGCATCGCGTGAAGATTTGAGAGTCGTCGCAGACAGAGGGATCTTCGAGAAAGGCGAACTTGTCAGGCGTAGGCGCAGCACCCTGGTACGGCGGAGGCGGCATCCGAGCCCCGTACGACACATCCAACGAAACCGTCCGGATGGTGAGGGAGTTCCGCAGACGATCCTCCGACTTGCGGAGTCTGCTGCCCGTCTCAAACGACCGGCTTCTGTTCTGACTCGGCCGCCTGCTCGGCCCGGGAACACCCGGGCAGAGCCCGATGCTCCTCCTGATGGCCAGGCTCGGCCGACCGCCAAAGCTGTTGCGCGGCTCTCTCGCCTCGCTCCTCCTCCAGAGCTCCTGCTCCGCCTCCGCGCTCTGCCGGACCTCGTCGGCCTTCTGGAGAGCGAGATGCGCCATCTTCAGGCGCGGCAGAATCGCCGAGTCGGCGCCCTTGGTGATGAGCCAGATCCGCCCGTCCGGGCAGCGCACGACGACCGTCATTCTCTTCCTCTTGCTGCTGAACTCGATCACGTCGAGGATTTCGTACACCTGCTGCGTCTCGGCGCCGTCTCTGTCTGGGACTCTGAGAGTGATAGTGCGGGTCGACCTCTGGACGACGACGAAGCCGAGCTCCATCGCCGCCTGCACCAGCGCCAGCTCGTCGGGCGAGGCCGCCTGGAAATTCAACTCTCCATCCTTCATCTCGGGTAGGCAGGTGTGGCAGAGGGCGATGGCCAGAAGGTACTGGGTCGCCCGCTTTGCAAATGGAGAATCTGGCTTCAAGCGAATGTACTCGATAAGGTCCCTGGTGTTGAGCTCCGGCTGGATATGGTCGGGCCGCGCTGTGGAGCGCCAGTGCGAGGAGGACCGTCGACCTGGCTCCGGCGATGTTGGGGAGGCGGGAGAAACCACAGTTGGTGTTGGCCTCAGGGAATCTCCCAAGGACCGTCTCTCCAGTTTGGGTGGCAACATCTCCATTCCATACTCCATCTCCTTTCCCTTAGCATTGTACTCCTCCTTTGTGTCGAGCGGCAAAGCGTCTTCCCCGGTATCAATGTCCGTGTCGTGCAGCCATGCAGTTCCCGCGATGCTCAGCTTCCGGAACTTCATGACGTTCTCAGTCAGGGTCCCCGTCTTGTCGGAAAAGATGTAGCCAATCTGGCCCAAGTTCTCGAGGATGGTGTTGGTGTTGCACCTCGCAGGTGTATCCGAGACCTCGTCGTACATCTCCGTGTCCGAGTTTAGGAAGATCATCTGGCCGATCTTGACGATCTCCAAGCTGATGTAGAGCGCCAGCGGGATGACGTTGTTGAACTGGATGGCGAAGCCAATGATGATCTCCTGGAACGCGACCGACGCATTGTCAAGATACCAAGACTCCCGCTCCGTCGACTTGCGCCAGATGATATAGCCCATCGAGCAGCCCACAGACAGGAGGACGACATAGATAGCCAGCGTGATGACGATCCTGTTAGCGACTCTCTCCAGTGCCGGCTTCTTCGCGGTGGGGTGCCTGTTCGCGTTCCTCCTGATCTTGCACTCCTCGCCCGTGTTAATCACGATCCCGACAGCGGACGCCGTATTGCGCAGCGTGCAACCCCTGTAGACGACCTCGCTGAGCGTGAGGGGCAGCGTCTGGCCGCCGTCGGCGCCGCCGCCGACGACGACGCGGCCGTCGAACCGGTACAGGTCCGGGTTCGGGTCCTCGACGACGAACTCGGCGGCGCAGCGCGCGACGCCCGCGACCGTGCCGCAGCAGCCGTCGAGCGCGGGCGACACGCTCCTGGGCTTGAGGTTCGTCTCGCCGTCAAGCGCCATGGTCTCGACGTACGCGAGCCCGTTCTCCCCGTCGGCGTGCAGCAGCACCAAGTCCGCGGGGACCTCGTCGTCCCGCGCCAGCCGGACCACGTCGCCCACCCGGAGATCCCGCCACGCCACGCCGGTCCACTCAAAGCCCGTGTCGTTGGCCTCCCCGTCGGCGGGGACGACCCGAAAATTGCCCGGATCGTAAGGCTTCGTCGTCGCTCCGAGCTTGAGCCTGCCGAGCAGCCTGCGCCTGAACCGGAACCACGTCCCGGCGGCGCCAGTGCGCCCCGCTTGCGCCGTCGCCGCCGATGACGACGACGCCCGCCTTAGAGCGGTGGCGGTGCGGGCGTTCTCGACGCTGTCCAGGCGGTGGCGCCTCCAGTCGTCGAAGCCCTCCTTGGCGACGGTGAGGAGGACGAAGAAGAGCAGCGGCAGGATGGTGGTGTAGCTGCCCGTGGTGCTCAGGCCGGGGATGGTCTGGGGCACGCCGACGCACAGGAAGTAGAAGTTCGCAAGGCGCGAGAACTGGAAGATCAGCTGCTTGGGCAGGAAGTTGTACACGGTGTACCGCGACGTCCTGATGACGTTGGATATGTAGGCGTGCCCGCGCCGCTCGTCGATGAGCGGTTTGTCGTCGTCTAGCCGCAGCGGGATGCGCCGCCCGTCCTTGCTTGGCGGGAGCGGCTTCTGGCGCAGGATGAGCTCGGCGACGTAGTGCTGGTACCATGCGCGAGCCCTGGGCTTGAGGCCCATCTTGGTGCGCTTCCCCGGCGCTGATGCGCCTGGCGGCCCCGCCCTGCGACCGGCGCCTCCCTTCTCTTCCGAGGCGACGGTGTCGCCATCATCAACATTCATCGCGTCCTCCTAGATTGAGGAGTTTGCGCTGCACATGTCACTCTAGTTCATTCAATCAAGGGCAAGCGAGAGTCGGGTCAATCCCAGAGGCAGCGCGGGGTCGGGGGCGCGAAAGCGCGACTCGAAGACAAGCGAGAGGATAAAACCAAAGCACACGGTGATAACGAAAGGACGTCTCGAACAAACGACTAGTTTCGAGACAGGCAATGTGTGATGTATGTACGATTAACGATGAAGGATGAAAAAAGAGGGGGCAACCAAGAGAAGAAGCACGCCAGGAACAAGATCGCCATGTGGGGGTGGGAGGTGGGCGGTGCAGAGCCTCTAGTAGCCCTCGTTGGCTCGAGTCATTGCAGTTCCCGATCCATATTAATTATTGGGTTGTCTAGAACCTGTTTTTTGGCGAGGATCAAGGGCCCAGACGGATGCCCCCGTAGTCGATGATTACACTAAATTGAGGCGACAGGGGGGGAACACGAGGGTCCTTCCAGCAAAACGGTTCGCTTGTGGGAATAACAAGCTTCAACTAGTAATAACCATCCCCGCCTCCCCGCGTATCTACAACTTTTTACAGACAAGAGTACACCGAAAGAAAGACATTTAGCATAGTTTATTATCTATCCATACCTAGCTAATTAGCTAGTATTTCGCAGCGCAAACGCCAAATACAGCGGCTCTTCGTGAGATTGCTCCGCATTTCCAGTCCTGGAGGCACCACCTCAAAATTGGTGGCTCCTTGGCTCCTTGGCTCCTTGGCTCTTTGCCTAACGCCCTTCCATGCAATGCTATGCCGCCCATACCAATCCCTACATGATATAATACAATTCGTAGCCCAGGCCCTTGCCCAGCTCTCGGGCGGTCTGACGGCTGTGTCGCGGCTGCGAAGGGAGTTAAAATAGCAAGAATGCAGCTCCAGTGCTACGACACGGCGCCCATCCAAGCCTACGCCCACTCATCGTCGTCGTCGTTCGCGAAGGGGTCAATGTCCTCGTCTTCTTCCTGGAAGTCGTCCTGGTCGTAAATGGCGGTCTGATCCTCGTCCTCGTCTTCGGCGACATTCAAGTCCACACCGTCATCTTCGTCTTCTCCGTTCCCGTTGTCCGCATCGACGACCTTGGCGGCGGCTTCGGGCGTCTTGCTCGCCGACTCGGCCGACTTGACCCGCACGGCCGCCTTCCCGGCGACGCGGTCGTCGCCAAATTCGCTCCCGCCCTCGCTGGGGGCGACGCTGCCGGCCCGGCTGTTGCTGCCCATGGTGCTGGTGCCGCCGAACTCGCTGCCGGGGCGGTGGTACTTGCGCATGTCGAAGATGTCCTGGAAGGCCGTGTAGTTGATCTTCTTGCTGACGGCCCTCATGGTCAGCGCGTTGACGGCCGCCTCCCCGGCGCTGCTGGCCGGGCTCGCCTGGCCCTCGCCGATCCGGGCCGTCTTGATGCGCTTGCGCGTCTTCTTGGGCGGGCCGCGGGCCTCCATCTTCTTTCTGAAGATCTTCTGCTGGTTCGAAGACATCCAGTCCTTGTTCTCGTTGGTCCACAGCTGCTCCTTGATCTTGGCCTCTTCGGGCGTGAGAAGGCAGCAGATCACCTCGGGGTCGTTGGCGAACTCCTTGTCGCTCACGATCGGGTCGTTGGACACTTTTGATCGGGGTGTAAACCGGGGGTCGGACGGGGTGTCGTCGGCCGGTTCTTCCTCGGCGGCGGCATCGCCTACAGCAGCCCCTGGGAGATTTGGAACGGCACCGGTCTGATGCAGGGCCTTGTCAATGGCCTCATCGACGCGTCTCTCCTCGGCAAAGTCATTCAGTCTCTGGAGAGCCTGGGAGTCGCCTTCTTTCTGTGCCTCGTCGCGAGCGACTAGTATCATTTGCGGATCGGAAAGGTGGACCTCCATCTCCTCCTCGAGGGCGTTCTCATCTGCCTCCCACTGCTCATCGTAGGCCAACTTCGGCCCCGAATCATCCTTCGCTTTGCCTTTTCCCTTCGATTTGGCCTTGCTGATGCTTGGGGAACGCCCGGTCTTCTTCCCCGCCGGAAAGTCAATGCCCATTGCTGCAGCCATGGCGGCCTCGGTGCTGCGCTCGGGAACCACATCCTCGACATCGCCAAACTCCCGTGCAAGCAAATCAAGTTGTCCGTCGCCACCGCGAGCGGACGCAATGGCCACTCGATCGACCACGCGGGTTACGTCCCCAACAGCTTTCTCCGGAAGGGGAGGGATGACAAAACCGTCCTTATCGGTGGCTGTGGCTGGCTGGGGAGTCGGTGCGGGAGAAGGCGAGGGTGTGGCGAAGGCCGTGATCTGTGCTGGACCGGCAGAGTCGCTCGAGGAAGTGGACTGCGATGCCTCTGGCGTCATCGTCTTCTGACGCTTCTCTCCATTCTGGCCCTCCGCAGCTTCTTCGGTGGCGTCGGCTCCGTCCTCAAGTTCCTCCACTTTTCGCTTATTGGTCCGCTGGTGCTTCTCCTTGTATGCTGCGGACTGTTTGTACCACCAAGGCGGGTCGTATTGCTCATCCAGAAAGTCGTTTGTGTGAAACTCGTCGATGGTCATCTGGGCGGACGGGACATTCGCAAACTCGTCCATGCGGATTTGGAGGGTGTGGGTGGTGACCTTGGCGATGTAGACGACTTCTCGGACGGTGCGGCGGTAGCTGTGAGCTCTGGCAGCCATAATGATGGCGGCGCCGCAAATACCCGCGGGCCGGCGACCGTGGGTCATATGGTCCTTCTGCATCCGGTGCGCGATCCGTACCGCCGACAGGGCTACTTTGTTGGTGTCGCCGTAGAACTCGAGCTTCGAAGCGAAGCGCCAGATGAGATCCTCCAGGATGATGGGGTTCGGCCCCTCTTTGACCTCGGGAAACTTGGCGATGAAGGCCTTGTAGTTCCGGCCCAGCTTGAAGACGTTTTCTTTGCAAATGTCGGCGAGATCGATCAGCATGATCTTGCAGTTTTGCTCCTTGCGGCACGCGGCATACAAGCACATGGCGACAACGTTGGTGATTTTGCGACCCTGCACGAAGTTGTTCATGGCGGCCATCCTGTACAAGCGGAAGCCACTCTCGGCCAAGGCCGGAGAGAGGTTGAGCCGGTGGACATACTGCTGCATGAGAGTCTTGGCCTCTTTGAGTGAGCGCTCGCGAGCCTCGCCGGCACCGCTGCCAGCAACGCGGCGGAAGGCAGGGCCGCCGACAGTGCGGACACCGCCTTGATCAGCACCGAGGAAGCTGCCCTGGACGACTGCGGCACCAGAGGAGTTCTCGCCGAACTGAATCTCGGAAACGATGTTGCTGTCATCGGCAACACGGCCACAAGTCTGGCATGTCCCGTCAACGACGTTGGGGTTTGGACAAGCCTTGTTGGGACACTGAAGGCCTGAACCGGTAGCGCGAGCCGGGCCGGACATTGCCGAAACCGACGAAGCCCTGGCAGCCGCAGCGGAGTTTTCTCTCACACGCTGCTCTCTCTCCATGATCTGGCGGACGGCATTCGGTCGCCGCATAGCCTTGGCTTTGGAGCCGGGAGCTGTGAGCTTCTTGGGAAGCTTCGCAAGGGAAGCCATGGTAGCATAAACCGACGGATTGGTGTTTCTGATATTCTAGATATTGAATGATGGGGTGTGGTGAAGCTTCCACCTTCGTGGCTTGAGAAGTAAGTAACCCAAGCCGGCGGCAGTGGGAGGCGGTGGGAGCGTCGTCCCCAACCAGGCTGCCTGCTAGCTAGGCTGGGACAGTGGGATTGATCGATTGATGGAAACTTCTCTTCTCTTCCTTTGGTATGAACGGGTAGCTGGAAAATCGACCGAGTCTTAAACTGTCGAAGTATGTTATGCCATTGGATGATAGCGAAGGGAGTGAAGCTGCATGGGGGATAATGGCTGCGGCGGCAAATCGGTGATGAATTTTTGGAGGGGACCAGAGAAAAGGCGGGGTGGTCAAGTGGGAATGGTGGGCGTCGAAAAAAGATTCGCAGTGAATAACGCTAGGGCACGAGCCACATCTAGAAGTGACTCAGCAACGTGACGGAGCCACGGGGTTCAAATTCAGTCGGGATCAAATTTTAATAATGAAAAGGTTATCCATTTTTGCTCGCGTTGCAACAGTTAGAGTTAAATTTACGACTGAGTATTTTAATTTTTCCACTTAAAACCCTTTTTCAAGCTTCCAGATGACAGCCTAAGGACGACGGTGGAAGTCACGTGATGCACGGCTCCGCCTGATGAGCACTAGGCACCTATTATCGCGGCATCTTGAACAGCACTGGTGAGTCAGAAGTGGACCATAGATTCCAGGTGACGGATAGCCTGTCCTCTAACTGAGAGATCTATTCAGTACACCGTTTCAGTCCACCGTTCTACGATCTTCGACGCGTGCTTGGCTCATCCGGTAGGTCGGCCCGACACAATCAAAATTCCCCGCCATGCCTCGTATCATTGACTTGGGTGAGGGGCAGCCAAGGGGGCTGTCTCCCCCACTTCTGTCCTTCTGCCAGCTGTGTTCCCATATAAGAAGAGACGGAAGTATAAAATGTAGGCCAGACAAGATAGGTAGGGCGTAAGAGAGCGTACGTAACAAGAGTCAACGCCAAGAAAGACAAAACAGCAACAACCATGACCATCATCAGCATCTCCGCCGCTCCTGGCAGCGACATCTGGCGAAAGCCACCCCAAACCAACATCTTCAACGGTGAATATAACCCCCATCCTCCCTTCTCTCCCCACCCCCTTCCAAGCCAACCCCAACTGACCTCCCACAGCACCAACCAACACCCCATCCTCACCATCCCGCGCCATCGGCCCCCTCCCCTCCTTCGTCTCCGCCCGCCTCTCCTTCTCCTTCGCCTGGTCCGTCCAGTACGACCAAGCCGGCCTCCTCCTCTCGCTCCGCAAGAAGGGCTCCTCCGACACCGCCGCCCCGCCGACAAAGTGGATCAAGACCGGCGTCGAGTTCTACGACGGGACCCCCCGCCTATCGACCGTGGCCTGCGACGCCTGGGCCGACTGGAGCGTGGGGCCGCTCGAGCCCGACGCCAGCGGCGAGACGGAATGGACGACGGTGTCGGTCGAGCGCGCCGGCGACCATCACGGCGCCAGCCTGTGGGTGTATCGGGTGCTCGCTGACGGGACCAAGGTGCCGCTGCGGGAGGTGTGCTGGGTGTACGGCGGCGGGACCGGCGCGGACGCGCCGGCCGAGTGGGAGGTGAGCGTCGAGGCGTTTGCGGCCCGGCCGGCCCCGGATGCAGCGGCGGGGGAGCTGGTGGCTAAGGTTAAGGATTTTGAGGTCAAGTGGGATGATGAGTAGGGGGATATCACGGGGACACAGTAATGGGGTTGTCGTGTCACCACATTCACGAGGGAAGAGGCGGAAACAAGAAAGTGAGGTGGCCGAATCTCCCATTACCTAGCCCCTCAAACGGGCGTAGAGCCAACGGGGCCGCGGAACCGCCGTCCATTTGGGGACGGCGAGTCTCACGGCCGGATGAAGTAGAGTTCATCAAGAAGTCGTCGTCATCATCAGTCATTACAAATGAGTGATCACCAGCTCGTTGTGCGCTAGCGAGAAAAGAAACCACCATGCAGGCCCAAAATTCTGCTTACGAAGTCCAGACATCACCATCCCTTGGGGGAGTGTATACACCCCCCGTATCTTTTTTCCGCCTGACAAAGGAAAACTGTGTGTGTGTGCGCGCAAGAGATGCGATGTACGGCAGCGAAGGGGGAAAGGTCGCGCCAGCCTGTGGTGTCGGTTCGTTTTTCCATCCTCTTCCTCCCTGCACTGCTCGTTCGTGTTCCAGTCTGAGGGGTGTGAATCCAGTTGCCTTCCTGTTTTTCCCAAACGCCGGTGAAGGTGTCAGTCAAAACAGAGATTTCGCCGAAACACCCAAAGGAGAGAAACCAAAGCAGAATTAGGAACAAAAAAGACCAGTGGGCTGAATTTTTTTTTCTTTTTTTTTTCGAGATGGGAATTTGTCGAAGAGTGGCGGTGCGGCGTGTTGTTGCTTTGTCGGTTTTGGGACGGGGAGGGATGAGGTGGGAAGCTGTGGTTTCCAAGCTTATGCTTCGCCTTTTTCCCTGGTGTTGCTTTTGCTCCCTGTGATGATTCGACCAGCGAACTTTGACCAATCTGATGCATCGCGGAAAGACTAGACAAAACAAACGCCAGTTCCAACGGTGAGATAAAGCAGTCCAACATCCAGAATGATCGCAGTAGGGAATCGAGCGAGAAAGAAACCATGTAGGAGAGCAGTAGAGGGGACGGGTAGCACGTATCCTCCTGCCCATGTTCTTCGTGTATCGGTATTAAGATCCCCCCTCTCACCCCATAAACTCTTGCATCAGAAAAGGTCGGCCAACCTCGCGAGAAGTGAAGATCGTTCAAGTGAATGAATCATCTCCCAAATGGTGTTCCAATCTGATGAAGAATTCGGGAGCATGTAAACGAGAAAAAGAACCCAGGACCCCAACGAACGAAGAAAGCATGGAAGACAGCAAGCAAGAACTCGGGAACCCCGTCGTATCCGCAAATCCAAAATTTAAATCAGGCCCATAGCGATCCCAACATGCGCCTATAGAACACCAGAAACCCGCTCGTGCGTTCTAGTGGCAGACCAACCGGTGCCGAGGCACCGGACGGAGCCCGTCAGATGGTCTTGGGCGTGCGGGCGTTGCTCGCCTCAATAACATCGTCGAGGTGGTTGCACATGGCGACGAACAGGTCGAAGAACAGCTTCCCGCCGGCCTCGCCGTACACGCCGGCGCCGCTCTTCTCCATCTCGGCCTGCATGGTGCCGCTCCGCTTGAAGGTCTTGCGGCACCTTATGATGAGTGCCAGGTAATGGGCGCGCAGGCGGCTGTCCGAGTCGGGGGTGTGCGCGTAGCAGTACTGGGCACTGCGGAGGATCGTGCCGACATCAATGCCGGACTGCAACCCTTGCTTCCGCAGCGCCAGACGCTTCAGCTCCTCCAGCCCGTAGCGGTCCGCGGCACAGTAGATGACTGTGTCGCGGAGTAGATGCTGGTCTACGCTGGAGAGATACACGGTCGCCTCGACAGCCGAACTTGTCTGGGGGCTCTGGCCTGCGCGGCCGCCTCCCATTTTGGGGGAGTCGTGGATCGTCGGGGAGGACTGGGCAGTGGCCCGACGGGGGAGCGCGTCCTCGAGTTCCCAAGAGTTCCGGTGCTTGTTGTGCAGCAAGCGGGGGTAGTAGTCACCCTTGTAGAGGTACTCGAGAACAGCGCTGAAAACCTCTGGCTCCTCTTCCGGGAGCGCGATCCTCTTGCTCTGCGCCTCGAAGTAGTTGCCGTGCAGGATCCTCTCGAAAAAGGGGGCCTGGCACAGCACGTCCTCGTGCGCTGCAAACAGTCGCCCTTCGGCGCCGACCGTCAGGGTGACGATGGGCGCAGGGGCGAGGGCCTTGTCACTCAGCCTCGCCTGCTGTTGCATGCGCGAGGCCTCCTCGCCCGTGAGCGACCGTTGCAGTTTCGACAGCTTCTGGGGGTCCCGCACGGAGCCCGTGCCCTTCTTCATCAGCCTCGCAGACTTGTCCACGCGGTGTTGCGAGTCCATTGGCGCCGCCGTGACCTCCCGCTGGGAGGGGGCAGCGTCGCGGGACCGGAACGATCGCTTGAACATTATATCGACTGCGGAAATGGCGGGAGAGCTCGATGAAGAGGTTTCGGGACTCGGACTCGAGACGCGCGGAACGGGGGCAAGAAAGGGCAGCAAAATCGGGGGATTAGGCCACCTGCTTTATTCCTGCTGATTTGTCGAAGCGAGTGATGCGAAAAAGAGCGTAAGGCCGTCTAGGCAGACGACGCTGAGAAGACCAGAAATGAGAGAAATGAGAGATAACGCACAAAAGAGAGATTGACGGGGTCCGGGCGGAGATATCTCTAATGAACAAGTCTTCGAGATACTCCAGCGACAACTTTGCGACCCTTTCGGTTGTGTGTGTGGGGGGGAGGAGAGAAAGAAGGAAAAAAGCAATGAGAAGTGGGAGGGGAAGAGTATTTATGTTCTCCCCAATTCAGCAGGCCGGGATGCGGTTGGCTGGGTTGCCCAGGCATGGCTTGTTGTGGCGGGCGTAAGTCAGTCAGGCTGACATTTTGTGTCGCCATCAGCAAACGCGCCAGATGACGAGGCATTGGGCAAATTGGTGTCGATGGCGACTTGCGTGGCGCTTCAGATCTTCCTGTAATTCAAACATGGAACCTAGGTATGCTGCGATTCATCAAACGATCGGGCCCTGGAGGCTGGGCCCGATCTTAAACTAGGTACAGATTAGATCCCGTCGTCAGCGGAGAATAAAAACAGGCAGCCACGCACGCGTGAGGCCAGATTGGGGGGCCATGTCAGCAACCTCGTGACCTGCCACACCTGCCAGCCGGGCATGTCGCAGCCCAGCAGAGCCTGAGATAAGGTGTGTACTGTACATACCTTAGGTAGGAGGGACCGGACCTTACCCTAACATCCGTCTCCAGCCTGACTGTTGCAGTGCAGATTGCATCAACATTAACTCTAGGTACCTAGACAGCGTTGTTGACCAATCGGTTCCTTGCTTGTCGACGCCCATCCAAGATAGCAACGACCGAGAGAGGCGACATCGACACCGTGGCTCGTGAGAGGCGGTGACGTGCCTGGTTTCGACTCGCACGCCAATCCCTGAGAAGACTCACAGTTGGTCGTCTGATGCTGTTAAAGGTTCCAGAGCTGTCATCGGAAAATGGCAGTTCTGCGAGTTCTGGCCAACCCCGCCAATTCGCCCTGGTTTTCGGGTCTGCTTGGGTGTTATTGATTCGCATTGATCCGCTCCACAATACGGCAGGCGGGTCAGCCCTGTAGAAGGCTGCCGGCTCTGGCCCCTACTGTGGTATGCCGACAGCCCGAAACACCACACTCTTGGTCGCCTACCTCGCCAGCCTCAACGTATTCTCGACTTGTTTGGCATATCTGCGCGAACAGCCAGGCACCTGCTCTGACTCCCCTTTGCAACTCTTAACTGCCGTCGTTGGGTTCAAAATTGTTACTCGACGTTGGTCATCTAGGTCGGTCGATAATAATGTGCTACTGCGTGTATCACGAGCCGGCGCTATCGACGCCGTCCAAAAAAAGATCACTCCGCCCCCTTACCAGAAATTGTCGAGGATCGCGACCCCTGTCTTGCGCCAGCACTCTGATTCGTGACCTGGTCGACTGCGGTGGGGACGGGGGGCCAAATGAACTAGTCTAGGTAAACGAATCTTGGCCAGGCACCCTTAGATCTTTCCTCTGGGCTGTCATTCCCACCGCCGTCGTACCTGATTTTGATTTTTGCTTTCTCTTGCGATCCGTGCAAGACGCGCCATTGTCCTTCGTTTCTCACACTCGTTCCTTGCATTTTACGGCTGCCCCAAATTGCCGTTTCTGCGTTTTCAAGTGTCTTTATTGCAAGCACTTGTTCGTTCGTTAGTTTTGCCATCTCGCGTTCCCGAGATAGATCGGGCTGCCCAGAAACCATACCATGGACCCCAACGCCCCGACAGAGACGACGCCGCCTCAGCAACCACCGCCAGCGCAACAGAGAGACCAGATGCAAGCCCAGCCGCAACAAGTGCAGCAGTATCCTCTTCAGCAAGGCCCGTATGCAGGTCTCCAGCAAGGCCCGTATGCCTCCCAGCCAGGCCAATATGGCCCCCAGCAGGTCCCGATTCGGGCTTCGGACATGATTCCCTTCAGCAAGCCATGGCATACCGCCAAGATTGTGCTCGGAACCATATCCCTGGTCTGCTGCATCATCATCTACGGCGTCGGCATCTACTCCCTGACCATCCACTCCTACTATTATGACGAGGGTTATCGGTTTTCCCTCGCCGGCGCTGCGGTAAGCTACTCGTCGAACAAACGCACCCCCCACTGTTCTAGCGGCTGACCATGTTTGTCTCTCCCAGGCCGGCCTTGCACTTGTCTGGCAATGTGCCGAGTTCATTACCATTTGCGCCTCATCAAAGCATCGTGGCATCCATCCCGGTGCAAACGTCGCCCTGCATCTCGTGATATGGATCCTGTCCGCCTTGGCCGTCGCCTTCGAGACCATGTTGGTGGTCATTGGAGGGGGTTACTATGACATTGACACCGACGAGCGATACGCGGCGCTGGAGGCGGCTATCCTGGCCTTCCTCTGCATCCTGCTCATCGTGCACTTTACCCTCTTCGTCCGCGCCTGCGTCGAGACCCACCAGTACAACAGCGTCTCCAGGACCGTCTATGTGCCCATCTCCATGGTCCCGCCGAGTTACAACTACTACCCTGTGGCTCCGCAGCCGCAGCAGCCCATGGTCCAGATGACCGTCCCGCCCCAGCAGGGCCAGCAGCCGCAGATGGTCGCCGCGCCCCAGCACGCCCATCTGTACGGCCACTACGCCCCTGTGTATACCCCGAAGGGCGCGTCGGTAGACTCGACACCGAGTCCCCCGCCGCAGGGCCAACCCGGGCCGCACAGTGTTAGCCCGGTGACGAGCAGTGTTTAGCAGTGAAAAGGGCAGGACAAGGGACTTTGGAAAAGCCTGCGGTAGATTTTGGGCTATATTTGCACATCCTTGGAGTATCTGTTACGGACATTTAGCTGCGGGAAAGTTTGGGAGCCGATGGCCACAGTTGGAGTGCGAAGAACCACAATCACCCTCGACCTCTTTCGCTCTCCCTGTGTGTGTGTGCTTTCATTCCGCCGGGAGACTTTCGTCGTTCGCTTGCATGGCGCTTATTGTGTTATTTCCCCCGGGATTTCTAGTGGTCGTTGGACACCCCCTATCTAATGAGGACAGAGATGGAAGCGTTGCTCGTATACTTGGTGGATGATACCCAGCCGGACCAACGGCATCCTTAATACCATAATACGTTTATTTTGTCCTATGCCATGCCTTAAACAGCCGTGAACTCCCCGGGCAGTATGAGACTATCGAGACCCGGTTACTCTTTGGCAGTTGGTGGCCGAGGTCATCACCACAACCAGGGTTATTACTAAATGCCTCTTCCTACAAGCTAACCTTCGATCGTGCAGGTCAGGCCTCCGGCTAGATGTTAGGGGTAAGTAGGCTACCCACAGTCAGAGAGAGGAAGAGGGGTGAGAAGGCAGGTAGTAATTGGCAGGCGCGAGGATTTATTGTATATGAAACTGGCCTCTTAGCCCTGTGCTATATTTTAACGGACGGATTCATCAGATAGCATTTCTGAAGGTTAACCTTGAATCTATCTTGTCTTGCTATACTTGCGGGATTCTTAGTCTATCAGTACAACCCAGAAGGTGCGGTATCCCATCAAAGCACCAACTGTCGGATTGCGGGAGTACCAAATGTGGCGACCTTGAAACAGACATCTCGATACAGTCGAGAGAGAGTTGTGGTTTATCAACTCCTAGGACTGGTTTTCTCTACCAGGGTTCGGCCTACCTTCTGCCTCCCAAGGTCCTGAACAACCTGGACCAAAACCTCCTGCTGAACCTGGCATGTCAAAGTCCAGGCAATGGGTCATCGTGCGGATGGGCATTAATCCAGACATTATTCCTGTTGCATGCATTTATAGCGAAGCGCCTGAATCCAGTTAGCAATCTTACCCAACCCCAAAATGGCAAAAGGAGCTACATACCTGCTCAGCCGTCGCCCTCCCACCACCATACCTCACCAACGCAGCCACCAGCTCCCTCCACTCGGGCTCCACACCAGGCAAGATCTCCTCCCACCCCCTCCCCTCAAAGACCTGATACATCTCAAACGGCGGGGTCCTGAGCCCCACAGCCTCAGGCCAGGTCTCGCGGGTGGGCGATCCGAGGGTGCGGAAGATGCTCAGGATCAGCCCGAGCTGGCTGCCGTCCTCGTGGGCGGCGCGGGACTCGAACAGCGGGCGGCGCAGGAGGCACTCGGCCAGGGCGGCGCCGGCGGCCCACATGTCGACGGCGGGGCCGTAGGACGCGTCGCCGAAGAGCGCCTCGGGCGCGCGGTAGGCGCCCGTGCCGATGTCGAGGATCTTGCGGTCGGGGGGCTCGGTTGCGCGGGAGAGGGTCGGGTGCCAGGCTGTGCCGAAGTCGGAGAGGTGGGCTGGGCCGGAGGGGGTGGCGAGGAGGATGGCGGAGGGCTTGATGTCGCGGTGAATGATGCCTTGGGTGTGGATGTGAGTTAGGGCGGTGAAGAGGTCGGTGAAGATGCTCCGGATTTGTAGGTATGAGAGTGGACCTTGCTCGATGAGTGTGGCGAGGCTGAGGGGCATGTATGGGAAGACCAGGACGAACCGTTGCTCCTGGTCTCTGAATGTCTCGAGCAGGGGGATACACGGCCTCTTCAGGAGCTGGAGAATCTTTGCTTCTCGATGGGGATTGTGTGGCTCCATGTTGCTGGTCTCGACGATGACTTTGAGGGCCCGGTCTTGACACCGGTAGACCTCGGCGGTTACGCCGCTGGCAACATATGAGCAACCCCGGTAGAGGCCAATTCTCGTCCCGCCGCCTGCATGTATGGCATCATTGGCCGGAATAGAGGAGGAGCTTGGCTCAGGAGGCTCAGGGGGCACAGAAGCTACTGAGTTGCCATGGAGGTCACAAGCTGCGTCGTATTGCTCCTGAACCGGGCAACCAGTCAGCTACCAAAAACGAAACATCAACTGCCATTATCTTACACGGTTGAGAGAAGACTTGTATGCGTCGTTTTCGACCGTAAATGCACTTTGGCTCGAACTAGAGCCAGTCAAAGCCCGCTGGCTGGCCAGACGACCACATCAGCAAACGCAACGGGGCCACTGCGGAACCACTACGGCAAACCCGGGATGGGCGGAAGGGTCACCAACATTCTCTGGACGTTGTCATATCGCTGCGAGGCTGTGAGCGAGCTTCTCCAATCAGTTGGGCTGGCCATTTCGAGCCAACGTCATCATGATCTAGGGGTTCGTCAGGTTAGTGCATTGTTGGGAGATACAGGCTTCTCTTCCTCTGAAGAGTAGCTAGGTTACATATCTTTCTGGGAAGAATAACATGGATGTTGTGGCAAAGAGCCACGAGTTCTTTCGTTCTCAGAGCTGAAGCCGACCAAACTACAGTAGGTACTTCTCTGCTGCTTATATTCCCAATTTGCTGCGCAAGAACGAGCAGCAGTTCAAGAATAGAATAGTGTGGGGTTATGCAGCATCTGGGGTGGTCTGAGCACAGTGGAGCCTCAAGCACTGCGTGGGTTGACAATACATTAATAAGACCGGAAGACAGGGATGGCTGGCCGAAGTTGGGAGCTCCCGTGACATAGCCAGGCTTGGATTGACTTCTGGTTTTGGGATGCGACTGCGGGCCTCTCTCCTCGATCGACAACATTCAATTGCTTCCTTCCCCACTGCATAAACATTGCCTTTCGGCTGCTATCTTTCCTCTCATTTCTTAGCCATTGGGCTTTCCCTGTATCCATACTGCTATGTGTAGACTTCAGTCTCATTCCATTGCCGCATAGTTGCGCTTTGCTATTCCGTCGCCATGGACGACCTCTCGCGGTCCGAGTACCCAGCCATGCTGGTAAGTTCGACCCTCTCCTGCCCTGCCCAATTCCAACGGGGAGAGACATTGGCAGTTACTTGTTCCTGAATCGGCTAACCAGAGTTTGTTCTCTCTCCAATCCAGGCTAGCCTCCAGTCGGGCCAGGCAGCTCAAGCTCTCTCCGATCGAGTCAAGCGAATCTCCCGGGTGAATCAGGAAATCGCAGATTGGCTACAGGTAAGATGCTGCTTCTGGGCATGCGGCCGCGCATCTGGGGGAACGCAGACTGAGCGATAAATCCAGGAGCGCCGGAGGGTCGAAGAGCTCTATGCTAGCGGCCTTCGAAAGCTCCTGCTCTTCAAGGTGCCTAGTGCGCAGTCTGAACTCGGGTATGTGTGCCCCCTGATATCTGATCGTGCAGCTCTCGCATGCCTGCTAAACGCGTCGTTCGTCCCAGTGTATTCCAATCGCCATGGGACAAGATCCTCCACTCCGTCGATGCCATCGCCGCCTCCCACCACCTCTTTGCGCAGAGGATCGAGAAAGATGTCGAGCATGCTCTGCGGGGGTTCCAGAACAAGAGGGAAATGCAGAACATGCAAACCATCGGCGCGAACCTCCAGACGATGGCGAGGGAGCTTGACGAGGCCCAGGACAAGTCCGACAAGCTGACCAAGAAGGGCGGTAAGGCGAACGCTCAGAAAGTCGATCAGGTGACCTCGAGGCTCGAGTCCGCAACCCAACAATGGGAATCCCAGGCACCCTTCATCTTCGAGACCTTACAGGCCCTCGACGAGCAGAGAGTCAATCACCTGCGTGACGTCTTGACACAGCTGGAGACGCACGAGGTGGACCAGGCTGCGCGAACCCAAGCTGCCGCTGAAGAAGTATTGAACACGATGCTGGAGGTTAATACGAGCCAGGAAGTACAGAATTTCGTGCAGCGGACGATTGCGGGAAAACCCAAGCTGGAGAGACGAACGCCGGCGGCGACAAGGCAGAACAGTGTCGTTGCCCCTTCCGCCCTCTCGCCTCCGACCACGGCTGGCCACGAGGACGATGTGAGTGACCATTCGGGGACGAGGGACGGGCAATTGCCAGACTCGTCAAAATTGCGAAGCCGGATTGGGACCATGTTCGGGCGAAGGCGGCAGAGCATCCATGGGGGATTCGGACCAATATCACCGCAGAAGAACATGGGCAGCTTTACGAGGAGCATTGGCAGCAGCCACGGCAGAGCAATATCCCCGCGCGGGTCCTCGCACAATCTTGCCGACTCGAGCCATCGACTCTCGTCCCTCGCCGAGAGCCCCACGTCTGCGCAACCGCCCGATACGTCTGATGGCAAGCCGAAGCCTTCGCACGAAGGTACCAATGGGGTGACGGGTGGAGATGACGCTGCACCTGTCCAGTCTTCCTTGAACATGCTCAATGGCACTGCCGAAGATATCTTCGATGCGCCGCCGCCGGCCGCCGGACCTCAGCCCACTGAACAGAACAATAACCAGGAAGCCGTCAAGGATGCCGAGGGATACACCGTTCCGGCGCCCCTAAACGACCCTATTACGCAGGCGCAGAAGGAGGCCGCAGCTGCGGGAGAGGAGGCTGACCGGTTCTTCAAGCTGAACATCCAGAAGGAGCCCGTGTCTGAGGAGGATCCCGATGCGAAAAAGGCGGCGCTGTCCAACGTAGCGAACACGCTGACGCAGATGGGCATGCCAAGCCGGAGCAATACGATGAGGGGCCGGAGAGACGTTCGCAACACGATATACATGCCCAGCTTGCCCGTTCCCGAGCCGACTTCAGAAAATCCCTTCCCGCCATCACCGGCATTGCCTAGCTCCACCTCACGGCCCTTGGCTGTTTCCGCCCTAGCATCGGAAGCCAGCATCGCTGGGACATCGGATACGCAGTCGGTACGATCCGGCATATCTCTCGGCAGCCTCACGCAGCACAAACACCCCGAGATGTACGGGCCGGGGTTGAATGCTTCGATAATCGAATATGTGTCGGCGTCGTTCGATGGCGGTGAAGTGAAGGACGCAAGGATCAATGGCGAGATTGCCTTCTCGTATAATGCGGATCCAACCTCTAGTATCCCAGGTGAGTTGACTGGCTTAGTGGTCGAAAGCCCCCTTGATAAAACGGACATTCTGACATCCCCCTGCGTTCAAGATCACGAAACAATTCGCATAAACAACTTCCCAGTTCTCGCTGCCATCGGACCAAACCGTATCGTGGTCAACAACACCCCCTTCCCCGATGAGTTCACGTTGGATTTGACCCACCTCGCCAAGCCATCGCCATCCTTCACCTACCGCGTCCACGCCGAAGATGCTTCCAGCTCCCTCGCATCGCACTGCCCGCTGGTCATCAAGCCGACGTGGAAGCCGGCGGGCGACAAGCTCGGCCTGCTGATTCAGTACCGGCTCAACCCTGACAGCAAGGTGCCGAGGCCGGCGACGCTCAACAACGTCATCATCTTCGCGACCTACGAGGGCGCGCGGGCGAGCGGCGCCCAGAGCAAGCCGGCCAGCACACACCTCAAGGACAAGCACGTCGTCTACTGGCGCCTCGGCGACGTCACGCCGACCGACGACTGGTCCAAGATCGTGTGCCGCATCATCGGCGAGCAGGGTGGCGAGCCCGCGCCCGGCCACGTCGAGGCGAGGTGGGAGTACGCCGCGCCCGCCTCCGCGGCGGCCGGGATCGGGAGCGGCATCTCGGTCTCGAGGCTGGTCGAGGGCAAGGGCAAGGGCAAGGCCGTGATCGAGGAGGAAGAGGACGAGGAGGAAGGCGGAGACCCCTTCGCTGACGAGAAGGGTTCCGTGTCGCCTGCGCTGAAGGACGATACCAGGACCTGGGCTGACGTGCTTGTGGTGCGCAAGTTGGCGTCTGGGAAGTACGAGGCCAAATGAAAAGGGATTGGAGGGGATGACCTCCGAAGGTGTGAAGCTGGAGATGAATGATATGGATACCTGTACCTATGTTTTGATTGTCCAATTTGTCCGCCTTGCTCGGGACCTGAAGTTTGTTTTGGAGGGATCTTCTTTTTCGTTTTGCTTTTTACCTTCTGCTAGCAGAGCAGATGGATGTTCTCTGCCATTGTATAGCAAACTGGAGCTGGAAAGTTCAGCTTGTCTTTGTCAGATTCAGAAAGTTACGACCAAATTTGATGGGAATATATCAAAATCCTGAGCCAATAGAGTGCAAGAGTTAATTAACCCACTGTTTCCATTCATGGATTGATTGATACTTTTTGCTTCATGGGGGTTCCACCTCGCCGTTCTATGCGTATGTACAGTACAGTATAATATCCCCCAAACCGACAAGGATGTAACACCAAGGTTGGGGGAAAGGCCTTTCCAACAGCCCAAGTTCCCCAGCTACCTACCCAGCCTTCTACACCCTAGCCCCAACCTCAAACCGGCCTCGCGGCCCTCGTGTGCTCCTCGTAAAACTCGAGCGTCAGCGCGGCCAAGAAGCAAGGAACGCAGCCCCTCTCGCGGACCCAGAACTTGATATTGTCGGCGATGCGCTGGGCAAAGGGGCTGCGGGGCCCGCCGCCCACCTTCATGGTCCCCCTCTCGCCGTCGAAGACGATGCTGTTTTCGTGCTCGTCCGTGGCCGAGGGCAGGTAGACCGACTCGACGCGCATCTTGCCGTTGGGGATGAAGGTCACCGTCCACCCCAGCGTGCTGAAGATGGCTTCCTTGAACTCGCCGCTCTTAGACGCCCACACCTCCTTAAGCCGCCGCGCCGACTTGTGCGCCGACGCCGTCTCCGCACGGGCCGACTCCACCTCCCGCCGGGCGGCCTCGAGCTGCGAGGCCGGCACTGTCGCGAACGGGCTAGACGACGACAACGACGAGGATGACCGTTGGTGCTGCTGCTGGAGCTGCTCCAGGTGGGCCAGCAGCTCGGCGTTCTCGCGCTGCAGGGCCCGCAGCGTGTCCGCCTTGACGGCCTCGTAGTCCGACGTCGGGTTCGACCGCAGCGCGAGGACGCGAGTCTTGTCCCGCTCCCGGGCCGCGGCGAGCTGGCCCGCCGCGACGGACTGCTCCCTCTGCAGGAGGGAGTGCGCCCTCTGGAGGGTCGACAGCTCGTCCTGCAGTTTGCGGTTCTTGCGCGCCAGCTGGCCTAGCTGCTCGTGCTGGTCCTCCCCCGCGCCGTCGTCGTCGTCGGGCCTGGGCCGCTTGCCGCCGGCTGTGGCTGCGGTAGGTGGGCTGGTAGACGACGATTCGATCGAGGTGAGCTCCGAGTGCAGGTTTTGCACCTCCTCCCTGTATTTGTCTACGAGGTCCTCCAGCTCCTGGATCCGGTCGCTCTTCTTCTGGTCGAAGCTCTCTGGCTGGTGGGTTACGTCCTCGGTGTCGAATGTCTTGAGCTGCGCGCGTAGATATTCGACCTCCTTGATGGCGAGGACTCTTTGTCTGTCGACGCGGATCCTCGCCTTGTCGGCGGCGGCGGAGTTCGACGTAGTCCTCAACTTCTCCATCTGCTCCCTCAGGCTGGCCCTCTCCCGCTCCAGCGTCTGGATGATGTTGTCGCGGTCCGCGATCTCGGGCTGCAGCCCGCCGAGCTTCTCGACAAGGGACGCGCTGTTCAGGCGCTCTTGGACGAGCGCCCTCGCCATGGCTTCTGGTGAGTCGAACTCGAGTGGCCCGTCCGCGCCCGTCTCGCTCTGCAGATAGGAAGCCCATGCGAGTCGCTCGTCTTCTAGTCTCTGCCGTTGTCGCCTTTCTTCGGCAAGTTCTGTCTGTACGGTTTCGGCAACCTCCAGCTGCCGCTGCAGCGACATCTTTTCCTCTTCGACAATCTCCACAGCCTTGTGGACCTGGCGCAGGTGTTTCAGCTCCGTGAGCTGCTCTCGATTTGCCGCCTCCAACGTCCGGATGTGTGTGACCTGGTCCGTCAGCTCCCTTCGAATGACAGCTATCGTCTCGGCATCGCCGGTCTGCGCCTTCAGCCGTAGGACATCGGCCTCGAGATGTGCCACGGTCCCGTCCCTCTCCGTCAACCGCTCCTGCGTCTTCTGCAGCATCGCCTCTCTAGACTGGGCGTCCTGCTCAAGCTCCTGGACCGTCCTCTGCACGGACGCGAGCTGGCCCTTTAGCTCCTTGACCTCCCTGTCGGCCATGCGTGACGCGTCGTCCTTGGCAGCGCTGAGATCCTCCAGCTGCTCCTGCAGCACGCGCGCCTCCTCCTCTGCATCCCGGGCCCGCTTGTCTAGCGTCCTCCTGAGCGCGTCCTGCTCCGTCCGCAGCGCCTCCAGCTCGGCACTCAGGGCCTCGGCCTGGCGCAGCGCCCGCGCCTTGTCGGCCTCGGCGGCCTGCTTGCTCTTGAAGTCGTCGTCGGCGCGCCGCCGGGCCTCGCGCAGCTCGTTCTCCTTCTCTAGTGCGGTCATCTCCTTCTCCTGCTCGTAGTTTCGCATTGTGTAGCGCAGTGTGCCGAGCTCGGCCTTGAGCTCCTCGATCCGTCGCCGCTGGGTCTCGTACTCCTCGGCGTCGGCGGGCGCGTGGTTCTCCTTGCTGCTCTCGCGTGAGAAGTTGGTGCCGACGGTGCCGGCGCGGCCGCGGGGTGGTGGTGACGGGCCACCGCCGGCGAGGCTGTGGCGCGAAGGCGGGGCGGCCATCTGAGTGGTGGTGTTGCGCGTCTCGCCGGTGAAGAAGTTGAAGGATGGTTGGGTGTTTGTCGCACGCGTGCTACCTATCTATCATCCGTTTTGTTAGCTGGAAACACTACACAAATCGAGAGCTCCTTCGCAATTGATCGGGGTTTCAAAGGGAGGCCGCTGGAGGTCTTGTCTTTGTTCGGATTCTCTAACTCACCCTTGACTCTCGAAGCGAGGTTTGTGGACGAGGGAGGCCGCTCCCGATGCTGGATCGGAAACTATTGTTCCCAGTAATAGAATTTCTCCTGGCACTCCCTGGGGGATCGCCGCCCTGAGGCGTGTGTGCCCGCATTTTGGTCAGTTTGTGGTCAGAAACGCGTTGCTTGTCTCGGTTGGGGAGTCGTGGGATCCAAACAGAGCTTCCAGCTGCCAGCCTACTGTGTATGTAGATCGTTGCCAGACGAGTCACGTGATCTGGCCGAGTGCAGCAGGGGGAGGAACCGCACGTTTCTTTGTTATACTGCCAAATTCTTGCTCCTTTTCAATGATCTGGACTCGACTGAGCCCTAACCTAGATTTGACTTTGCTTTTCAGGTTGATCAGGGTCATAATCCGATTGTTAGGATCAAAGGTTGGTACATAGCTAGGCAAACGCAATGAGTGCACCCACACTGACATGCTAATAAACCGGATGCACCACTAACACAGCTCCTGTAAGTCTGTTCCTACATAGTACATGTAATGTACTATGAGATGCTTTGCAGACAGCAAACAAAAGAAATACACAACTTGATACCTATGCAACGACAGTCCAGATCGACAGCATATGCCAACCAATGACCATAACCAATGCCTTCCAGTCTTGGTTGACCCCAACAAGGTGTGGCTGAGGTTGCAGGTTGTCGATGGGGGGCGGGTCTAGAGCTCAAGGTCTGTGCCACAACTATCCCTGTTCAGTGATGTCGTTGCGGCTTGCAATTTTATCCTTGCAGGGCGGGAGCTGCCCAGCTCTGAGCTTCCTAGCTTCCCATCTTTCAACATTCTCACCCCATCTCCACCACACATGGATCGCAAAGAAAGATAACTCCTCTGCAGCGCCCGCTGCTTTTCCTCCCTCCACCCTATCTTCTCCTTCTACCATCCTCCCGCAAAATCCACAATTCTACCGCGCATTCCAAGCCTTCGCAATGGCATCTCGCATAGGCGCAGCCCGCATGGTAAGCTTGCATTTGGTTACTCGGCTCGGACGTCATAGCTAATTTGAGCTCAAATCCAGGGCTCGGCGGCCGTGCGAAGGCTCTCGACGAGAAACACCACGCCCTGCCCGTTCTCTGCTTATCGGATCTCCCTCCCTCCTCGTCACCTTCTTCTTCGAACTTTCGCAACCGACTCCAGCGGTTCCTCAAATGACCTCCTCCCCAACAACCCGAAGGAACGCCCAAGGGAGAAGGCGGCGACCGGATCAGCGGCGGAAACTGCTTCGAATGACTCCAAGTCCCCCGAGGATGCGGTGAGCGAGGCGTCAAGCGATTCGGCCCGGTCCAGCATAACTGCCATGCAGGACGATTGGGAGGTGCATCCGAACTTCGACATCGAGGGCTTCAACGAGCTCCCACATGCCAACTTTGGAGTCAATCAGCATATCCTGATCAATGCCGAGTTCAAGGAGGCCCTGCGACAGATTCTCTGGCAGTTCCGGGCCCCCATCCGATACGCCTTTGCATACGGCTCCGGCGTCTTCCCGCAGTCCAAGAGTGACGGGCGCGTCCCCACCGAGGCCGAGATAAGGGCCATACATCCGAAGGCCCCGGCGGCGGTCCAGCGGGCACAGGATGGGACGCCAAAGATGATCGACTTCATCTTCGGCGTCACTTTCACCCAGCACTGGCACAGTCTGAATCTCAACCAGCACAGAAACCACTATTCCTTCCTCGGGAGCCTGGGCTCCGGTGCCGTCTCCACGGTGCAGGACCGGTGGGGCGCCGGCGTCTACTTCAATCCCTACGTCGTGATCAATGGCATCCTCGTCAAGTACGGCGTTGTCAACCTCGACACGCTATGCAAGGACCTCTCCGAGTGGGACACGCTCTACCTGGCCGGCCGGCTGCACAAGCCCGTCAAGATCCTCCGCGACGACGCTCGCGTCCGGCTGGCGAACCAGATGAATCTCCTCTCCGCCCTCCGCACGGCACTCCTGCTGCTCCCGCCCAAGTTCACGGAGCGGGAGCTCTACAGCACCATCGCCAGCATCTCGTACCTCGGCGACCCGCGCATGTCCCTGCCGACGGAGAACCCGCGCAAGGTGGCCAACATCGTGGGCAACAACCTGCCCAACTTCCGGCGGCTGTACGCGCCGCTGATCGAGACGCTCCCCAACGTCGACTTTGACGACCCGGCCCACGGCGCGGACGGCTGGGTCGCCGACGCCGAGGCCAACCTCTCGCTCCAGCAGGACATGGACCCGGTCAAGCGCGGCAACATGGTCAGCCGGCTGCCCAAGTCGTTCCGGCAGCGGCTCTACTTCCAGTACCAGAAGAAGTTCGCCATCCCGCAGGACGAGTTCGGCCGCATGATGGCCGAGTCGAGGGACGAGGACGCGACGTCGTTCAGGCGGCGCAAGGGCGGCGGGTTCGAGCGCCGCATCGCCCAGGACGAGCCGGCGCACCTGCGCGAGTACGTCCGGAAGGTCATCAAGCAGACGGTCAGCTGGCCGTCGGCGACGCAGAGCCTCAAGAGCGGTCTCACCGCGGGCGTCGGCAGGACGGCGAGGTACATCGGCGAGAAGATGGGGAAGTTCCGCGAGGGAAAGGCGCAGGGGAAGGCGCAGGCCGGTGATGCTGCCCGGGAGAAGAAGTCGGAGGAGTCTGAGAAGTCTGACGAGAGGTCTTCGTAGGCTTTTCCCCCTCATTCCCCTGCGGGGCGCAACAGGCAGACTGGCCTTTTTTTCCCTTTGTGTGTATTTACCAGACATTTTTTACCCTTTTTTTGCATGTTAAGATCATCGCATGGCGGGGCTGGGTGGCATGGCATGGCATGGCATCCAGGAAGGGGAGCCATTAGACCCAATATGAAAGGCGTTTTGAGGGAGGCCCGGGGGGGGACCTAACTAACCTGGGGTACGGTAGATAAGATAAATGGTTAATAACTTCAGCTTTTGCTTACCGCCAGGCATGCCACCCGATGAGGCTCTCCTTCGCATCGGGTGGTTATGGGGTGACTCGCGTCAAGGTAGAGAAGTGCGGTTTGCCTTGTCAGTGACACTGTTGTTTTTCGTGACACCAAGAGAATACTAGTCGGATGACATCAACTGGTCTGCCCTTGCCGTGCTCCTCTTCCTGCCTACCTTGTCACCTTTCCGGTGCTAATCCATCTCTCCAGTATATGCAGAATCACAAGAAAAGCATATGAGAAACATGGGGGGGGTGGCCTTGGCGGATGATATCGTCGACACACCTCTCAGGGCCAGACAAACCAGTGTGAGAATAGTTTCAGCAGGAAGGAGATTCAACAAGCACAAACAATAGGTAGCCTCATTATTTTAACAAAACGCCGTGACCAGCCCGATGGATACAATTAACGCCTCGTGTTCCCCGTTTCCCGGTGGACAACACCCATCCACATCACCCCTGTTTCCAGACCCCGGTCGTCAGAAGAACCAGCTCTCCCTCCCCCCATCCCCAGGCAGCAAATGGATCGACCCCATTGCAATCCCACGCACTCCCTCAATCAACAACCAACTCCTCCAAAACACCCATCGCCCTAGTCCCCTCCCTCTCAAAAGCAGAAACCATAGCCTCACACTCATGCCTCAGCTTCCGCTCCGCCAGCCCCGCGTTATGGTAGATCCACTCCTCAACAGTCATCCTCTTCTCGGGGCTGCCGAGCCCGTCCGCGCCCCTCCCCAGGATCCCGTCCACGCCGTGACTCGTCGTCGGACCCATGCCCTCAAACACAGTCTCCAGGTCCACGGCTGTCCACCGCGCCGTGCTCTGTAGTCCCGCGACGACGTTGCGCCTCGAAGAAGGCGATCCGCGCACCGGCGTGGCCGGCACGGGTGCCAGCGCCAGCGCCGTCCGCTTGGACGACGGCGGCTTGGACGACGGGGGCCGGTTCTCCGCGTCCGAGGACTGCGGCGACTGCGAGGGCGACAGCGTCGCCTGCTTGGCGTTGGCGGTGGGTGGCGTCGCGTTGGTTGCGCGGGGCGTCGCGGGGGGCTTTCGCGGTATCGAGAAGGGCGGCGGCAGGGGAAGCGCTTTGTCCATCTGGACAGGCGTCGGTCCCGAGGGGGTGTGGGACGGGACTACCTTCCCCTTGCCGGGGGTCCGGTTCAGGGCGGAGAATGACTCGCGGACCGTGGGGGACGCCACTTGAAACTCAACGTGAGCGGGGACCGGGGGGGGATGGTCCTCTTCGGGCTCATCGTCTGCGGGTTGAGAGGTCCTCGCATTCTTTGGGGGACGGCCCCTGCCCCTCTTCCCGGTGCTAAGGCGGCCACCAGATGTCTTGGTGACAACAGTTGCATTGCTCGCATCAGGGTCGTCGGCCACCTCTGGTTCGGGAGCGGCAGCAGGAACGGGGGCAGGAGGGGGAACGGGCTCGACAAGCATCACCGCCTCCTCCTCTGAGGGCTCCTCAACAGGATCGGGGGGTGGCTGCGCAACTTCCTTGGCCTTCTTTGTCTGCTTGGAGGCCTTGCGCGTGCCCGCTTTTCGCCCTTTCTTGGGGACCTCTAGAACCTCTACCTGCTCCTCGGCCTTCATCTCGGCCTCCAAAGCCTTCAGCTCCGCGTCGACCTCCGCCTCGTCGGGTTCGGGGGGTGCGGGGTCAAACATGGCGTAATCATTATTCTCCTCTTCCTGGCTCTGCGCAGTGGCTTTCTTAGAAGTAGTTCCTTTCCGAGCCCTGCGCTTTGCCGGCGCCGGCGCCGCTTCGCCTTCCGCCTTCTTCCTCTCAGAATCAGAATCGGCGGCAACATCTTCATCGTCGGTGAGGGGTCGTTCGAGATCGGCCTGCAGCTGGCGATCAAGCTCGTCGTCGTCGGGCACCTGTGCCCGCAGAGATGCAGTGGAGGCCTGCGACCTGAGGGATGAAGACGACGAGGCCTTGCGGGTTGTCCTGGCGGTCGAGGCCCGGCCCTTCTTGCGGCTGGTTGGCCGTTTCGCAGGAGGCGCATCGGCCATGTCTATATCTTGGGAAGCAGTGCTGAGAACCGAGGCATCCACGTTGTTGCTGACACTTGCCCTGGTCGCCCGCTTCTTGGGTGCCGGGGCCTCGGCATTGGTGATGATGGAATCCTCCACGGCATCACTCGCCCTCTTGCGCCCTCTTGTAGCCTTCGGTGGTGGCGGAGGGGGCACTTCTACATCCTGCTCATCCTCCAGGACCTCAACGGCGTCGTCCTTCTTCGCTCGTGTTTTCCTCCCCTTTGTCGTTGCCGCCTTTCTGCCTCTGGTGGTCTTCCTGCCGCCTTGTGTCACCACAGATGTCGTCGTCATGACACTGTCGTCGTGGTCTACAGTGACATCTGCGGCCGAAGGAAATTCAGACGTGGCCGTGGCAACAGACTGTACTGAGAGCCGGGAGGCCTTGGAGGCTCGGGCTGCCTTGGTGGCCCGGCCTTTCTTGGGTGCTGGGTTTTGGCTGACGAGCTGGAAGAACAGGCAGTCGGGAGCGCGCTTGTAGTGTTCCTCACTGGAAAATGTTTAGCAGGACCCCGACATTGGGGGCACGCCCTACTCACATCGGTTTGTCACCGGACTCCCAGCCGTCGAGTCCAAGGTGGCAATAGGGACAAGTCGTCATATCATCGGATTCGAGAGTGGGCGTGTACCTCCAGCCCGCCTCCACCAGCTAGGTAGTTAAGAGTCAGCCGAGATCTCTATAGCCGCAGACACGGAGCCAAAAATGCTTACCTGCTTGGTCTTGCACTTGAACGCCTTCTTGGACTCGTACGGCCACTTCCCTCCGAAAGTCGCCTTACGCGCCTCGACCATCCTCGGGTCGAGAGGGTGCATCGTCGTGAACTCTGCCACTTCTGCCTCAACGGCCGCTGTAATGGCCCAGCCGCAGTCGGGCCAATGCTTCAGGTGCTCGGCCAGCGGATCGTCATCCTTCTCCCAGCCGTCGATGGTCGTGTGGCAGAGGAAACAGGCGACATTGTCGGGATTACTTGGTTGTGGCTGGAAGACGAATCCGGCTTGTGCCATCTACGAAGGGGGCAATCAGTCAACCAACAGCCCCGAGTATCATGAGGTATGCAAAGGAATACTCACATCGGTGGGGGACAGGAACTTGTGCGGCCATGTTAAAGTCTTTGGAGCCCGCGAATTGGCGTTGGATGCCCTTCGCTTGGCGAGTGGTTGAGGCGCTTGGAAGGATGCCAGCCGGTTCTCGTACACAAAGTACCATTCGTCGGCGTCGGTCATCGCCATTCTGAGTTTGATCGGGTCCGCTGTGTTGCCCTTAACGTTGTTCTCGAGGCGTCGAATTCAGGATGGACGGCGGAAGCTTAGATTGGCGGTGTTTTTGGATGAGAGGGTTAGTTCGAGGGCAAAGGTCAAAGGAGCCGGTACATTGTCTGCAACGGCCGAGAAAAGGGGAGCTAATTGCCTCGAAAATTGTGGTTGAATGGGGAACAAATGTCGAGTGGGATGCGGCGGGTTGTCGTCATGGGGGAGAAGGCGCATCCAAACTACACGGGCGTGTTGGTTGGCTGGAGCTGGACGCGTTTGTTTACTTCATCACGTGACACGCAACTGTAAGTTTGGTTTCTTGGTTTCTGGCTTGAGTGGGGACACATTGGGCATGGCGGGGCTGAAGCAAATGCATGGAGAATGTGAGATGATGGGAGTGACGATGATTCTGTTTCTAGATGGGCAAGTCGTGTTCTAGGAGAATACACACACACACACACACACACATGCATATATATATATTAATGCACCAAGCTCTGTCTTCCCTCCACAACCTTCAACTCTCGCAAGACCCGCATGGAAAAAGCGTTTCCTACGCCAAGCCCAACTCCTTGTAGAACGCCTCCGTGCTCGGCTTCCGCCCGAGGAACTGCTCCAGCGTCAACATCTCCTCCTGAGAACCGCCCTTCTCAAGGACCGTGTGCCGGTACCGCCTGCCCTGCACCCCGTCCAAGGGGTTCTGCTTGAAGACGGAGTAGAACATGTCGGCGGAATAGACCTCGGAGGACAGATAGCCGTAATAGCCCGCATCGTATCCCCCGATCAGGTGACCCATCGTAGCCTCGCCGTGTCCCCAGGTGCTGCAAGCATCCATGTTAGTAAAATGAAGAAACGAAGCTGTGCGACACGCTTACCTTGGCTCGCCTAGGGCCTCAGGCCCCTTCAACCCGGCGATCTGCACCCGCAAGTCGTTGAAAACCTTGCCCATATCCATGGCCTCGAGCTCGGCATGTGACTTGGGCGTATGCACCGTCATATCGAAGAGGCCAAAGTGCAGCTGCCGCAGGTTGAACAGCGCGCCGTTGACGTGCTTGGTGGCGATCAGCTTCGCAATCAGGTTGTCGGGGATCTTGGCGCCCGTCTCGTAGTGCCCGCTCAGGGACCGCAGCTGGCTCGGCGTCCAGCACCAGTTCTCCAGCATCTGGCTCGGCGCCTCGACAAAGTCGCGCACCGTCGACGTGCCGTGGAACCGGGCGTAGCGGCACCGGCCCGCCAGGTCGTGGATGCCGTGGCCCAGCTCGTGGAACAGCGTCACCACCTCGTCATGCTTCAGCAGCGACGGCTTCTTCGGCGTCGGCTTGCTGAAGTTGCACACCAGCGCCGTCGCCGGGTACCGCCGGCTCCGGCCGTCTTTCTGCAGGAAGCCCGGCTGCAGGTTGAAGTTGGCCGCGTGGCCGTACTTGCCCTGGCGGGGGTGCAGGTCGAGGTACAGGTAGCCGACGAAGCCGTCTCCCTCGGAGCTGTCGTTCCACACACTGAACAGGATGACGTCCTCGTGCCAGGCGATGTCTTCCGCCCTGCCCGTGGGCGAGAGGCGCGCGCGGTCCTCCGGGGTGAGCTCGACGAAGGCTAGGCCGAACAGCTCCTCGAAGATGTTGAGCATGGCCGCGACGGTGCGCCGCAGGGGGAAGTACTCGGCGATGGCGTTCTCGTCGATGCTGTACTCCGTCTCCACCATCAGGCGGTCGTAGAAGCGGTGGTCCCAGAGGTAATAGTTCCCATCGAACGGCAGGCCCCTCTCGGCGAGGTCCTTCTTCTTCAGCTCGACGAGGTGCTCCGTCTCCTTGGCCCCGCCCGGCGCGAGACGGGTCCTCAGGTCGCCGAGGAAGTCCAGGACCGTCTTGGGCGTCTTGGCCATCTTGTCCTCAATGCGGAACGTGGCGTGATCGGGGTATCCGAGGAGGCGAGCAGCCTCGTCCCGCAGGACGACGGCCTCCTTGAAGAGGGGGGCGTTTTGGTTGCACTGGCGCCATGTCGGGTTAGTGAGTGATCCAGCCCCGTCCAACGGAGAGTATTCATACCTTGTTCTCGTTCTCCACAAACAGCTTCCTTCTCGTATCCGCGTTCTTCGCGAACTTCAGCGTGGGGAACAGGTCGGGGTACTTGAACGTCAGCCTCAGCTTGCCCTCGTTCTCGCCCGTCCCCTTCTGCAAGCCGTCCAATACGTCCTCGGGCACGCCGTCGAGCTCCTCCGCGGTGAACCAGAGGCCGCCGTTCTCCTCGTTCAGGTTCTTCTGGAAGGCAATCTGGATCTGGCTCAGGCGCTTCTTGATCTCCTTGAAGCGATCCCTCTGCAGGCCGACGGGCAGACCTAGGCCGTTCTTGATATAACTCTTACGCTCCTTGTCCAGGAACCTCGCGCTCTCAGCGTCTTCGAGGCCCACCGAGGTGGCAAGGGCGTCGTCAATGTTGGCCTCCCTGTCCTTCTCCCTTGCGGCCCGTAGGCCCGAGTTCTCGTAGACGGCGTCGACCAGGTGAAAGACGTCCTCGCGCATGCCGACCTCGATGGAGAAGTCGTCCATCAGCTTCTCCGCCTCGGTGCTGGCGTCCCGCAAGGCGGCGTCGCCGCTCACGTACTGGTAGAAGCCGAGGATGCGGGCGCTCAGGGAGCTCTCGTTCTCGTCCTCGATCTGGGGCCGCACGACGGCGTCGAACGTGGCCCGGGACTTGTCCGAGGGAGATATATCAGCGACGAGCCCGTCGAGCAGGGAGCGTGTTCGGTCGCACAGCTCCTTAGCGTCGGAGACGATGCTCTCCTTGGTGCCGGTGAACAGCGGCGGCGGCTGAGGAGGGTTCTGGTACTTGGACATCTTCGCGTCGGAGACGTGGGTGAAGATGGGCGAGTAGGTGGCGTAGGATGCAGTCCCGGTCGCGGTCGCGGTCGCAATGCTAGCTGTCCCTGCAAGAGGATACTGGTGAGGTGGCTTGAACCTCAAGTGGTTGAAGAGACTGGAAAGTCGAGGGATGATGCGCGGCGCAGCCAGGATGACGGTGATTGAGGAGAAGAGGAGGACGGAGAGGACAAGCAGAAGGACGGCCTGTCGTGGACGAGGAGTGGAATTCGCCAGGTTGAACGACTTGCTGGAAGACTTGCACGGTTGCAGATGGGAGAGATGCGTTGCTGCGGTTGGGCTACCTCATTAGGTACCTTAGGTAGGCAGGTTCTATGCGGGGTTGGGAGGGGAAGACGGGGGAACGAACTAAGGTACCTAGGTAGTAAAAGAGGTTGAGAATGCGATACCAAAAGCTGGTACCTAGGTAGGTAGTACGATCGAATACGCAGACTAATAGGTGGATTCCAGACTGGGGCTCGATACGAAGTAAAAGCAACGGTTGAAGTCGAACTGACTCGCGATCAATTCATATTGCTACTATACCTCTAAGCACCTAATTAAAGGCAGGTTCCGGGCCGGCCCCTCCCCCGGCTGAAACCTCGTACTGTTGCTGCTTTGTTACGCCCAGAACTACCAAGGTCTACATCCGATGATGCCAAGACTCCAAGTCTCGGCGTTGGGCGTTGAAGGGGAAACACTCGAGGGTCAACGAGCCAGGTTCACATGCGATGGTTCACACGCAACGGTTGCATGTCGCATGGGCGCAATATTGGTGAATGTCCTGTGCTATTTATCCCCAGTCCTGAAGCAACCGTAATAGCCGACCGACAAGTTCCCAAAGTGATACAGTTGGATGGAAGAAAAACAGTCGAACGCCCAGCTGCCCAACCGTAGGAAAGCAATGCAGTAATGTCCATCGTAAACGTCGTCCGTCAAGAGGCTTCCTCTATGCCACTTGAAGACGCAAACCACCCTCCCTACTTCCACTCCGATCTAGCGCCCAAACATAACCCAAATCTTGACCGATGCGCGGGTGTAGTTTAGTTCGCAAGTATCGTCCGGACGAGTTCTGTTTCCATTCGAAAAAGGGGAAGTCAGCAATGCCGCTCCAACGTCTCGCAAAATAGGGCAGCGGGGAGCCGCAACTCACCAGTGTAGTTAACCTGTCCTGAGCTGGTGTCGACGGCCTTGAGCAGCTCCTCGACCTCCTCCTCTGACATCTTCTCGCCCAGGTTCGTCAGGATGTATTTGAGCTGGCCAACGCCGATGAAGCCCGTCATGTCCTTGTCGAAAACCTGGAAACCGCGGCAGTACTCCTCGGGCTCGCCGGGTTCGCGGAAGCCGCCTGGCCGGTTGAGGACGCGCTGGAAGGTCTCGAAATCGACTGCAGAAGGGTTGGAAGCAATGGGGTCAGTAAACGAAGGCATGCATGCTGCGGGGTGGAGCAGAAGGGCCCGGCTCCCCGAAAAATGGATGATGGCAACTCACAGTCACCGCCAACGGTCTTCTCCAGATCCCGAATCTCCGCCAACGTCGGGTTCTGGCCACAGGCGCGGAGGAGGTCTCCCAGGCTGTCGAGGGTGACACGGCCGTTTCCGCGCTTGTCGAACAAGGAGAAAGCCTCCTTGTAGTTGGTGGAAGCCTGAGCGTCGAAGTGGTTAGATGCCATTGTTTACCGGTATTTCTAGTGCGTTTCTTCCCCGGATTCACGGAGTATGATGGGGTTTGAAATGATGCCTAGGAATGGCAGATGCAGGTGGATTGATTCTGCAAATGGGAAGATGATTGTGCTTCGTGCAGAGACACAGGGAAAGAAAAGCTGTTTTTGCTGGTGAATGATGTGATCGTGACAGCAAAATCGCAAAAGTGGGATTGAAGCTCTGCCCCCTTGCCTCCGATGCACTAAACATCGGGAGAGGATTTTAGTGGGCGCCGGTGTGTGTCTCTGTTGACCTGGGCAACCAACGAGCGCGCGCGGCGAATTCCACTTCCATACTTGATCGGGGATTGGATTAGGTACTCACCATCTTTTCTAGGTAGCTTCAAGAACGTCTGCGCGGGAGATCGAAAAGGAATGACCGACAGTAATCGGGGAAGTTTTCAAGTTCCAGTGTCAGTGTTTGAACCAGCAAGAACTGGATGCACCTGCTGCTGTTCTCTTTTTAAGGAGCATCAGCCGTGGAATTGGCAGTGCCCCTTGGTCTGTGCCTTCATGCGCCCAGATTGGGGCCCGTGGGTTCTGGTTGAGAAGGCAACGGCGGGTGGGGAGGGGTATTGTTTTCTTTTTTCTGCCCCGCTGCACCAATGAGTGATCAGCTTCGACACATCATCATCAGGCAGAATCGTGCCTAGTATCCGTTTGGTTGATATTCAGGTTGATGCAAATTGTCTGTGGAAGTGATCGGTACCTATTGCCAATCACAAGTATGCAAGTGCAACCCATTTGAACATACTTTACATAGATCTTGGCTTGGAGGCATTTGCTAAATACCTACAGTTGTATACATTGAATATTGAACTAGATGCAAAAAAAAAAAAAAAAAAGAAACAGAACAGCTGGACGCCAATATTATCGCCTCCTGGCCAGTAATAGCACTGTCCCCCAGACCGCCTCGACCTCGATCTCCCTCCACTTGTCCCCCTCTGCCTCCCATTCCGGCACTGCTGCCACGACCTCGTCGTACATCTTATCGACGATGTCCCCCTCTCCGCCATCGACCCGGCTTCTGAACTCTGGATGTGCATCCTTCCAGCCGCCGAAAGCGCTGTACGTCCTGGTATAGCCCTCCAGCTCTCCCAGCTTGAGCGTCTTCCGCATCCAGAGCACCTCCTCGGCCGCGTCCCCGATCTCAGCGGTCTTCCGATCCGGATCCCAGACGATCCGCCGGACGTCCTCCCAGTCCTCCTGGGGGGGCACGACCGCGCTCAGCGAGTTGCGCAGGATGTTCCTCCCGGGCAACTCCCAGAACCGGGCCATGCTCTCCATCCCCGGCGCCACCTCCCCCTCGCCGTACGTGAACCGGTCAAACACCTCCGACGTCGCGGGCCGCCCGACGATGACGTGGTCCTTGTACCCCCAGAACGCAAGCGTGGCCCCCGGCACCGCCACCCGCGCCAGCTCGGGCCACGCCCTCTCGTAGTCGAACCAGTGCGCCGCCTGCCCGGCCACGACGCAGTCGACGCTGCCGTCTCGCAGCGGGGACAGGTCCTCGGCCGACCCCTGCCGCACCTCGATCCCGGCTGCGGTGGTGTCGCCGGCGTTGAGCTCCCGCGCCTGCGCCACCATGCCTGGTGAGGGGTCGAGGGCGAGCACGGCGCCGAAGTGCGGGGCTAGGGCGCGCGACACCACGCCGTGGCCGCACCCGAGGTCGAGGAGCGTGCCGCGGGACTGTTTGCTGGGTTTGTGGTTATGGTTGTGGTAGTTCAGCACGGTGCGGAAGAGCGAGGGCCCATAGCTGGGCCGGAAGGCGGCGTAGCCGGCGTGGGAGAAGGTGGTACGCCTGTGTCATTGTTAGAAGGTGAGTTTATCGTAGTCGATTCTATTGAGGAGGGGGAGAGAGACTTGCGCAAAGGTTGACATCACTGTTGGTGTCGTGTGCCTTCAACGTTCAATCGGTGCTTCTTTGGTGCTTGGCTTGGTCGATTCTGGGGCAACAGCATCCATATCATATACAGGTCTACATATTATATACATGGTCAAGATCCCGCGCAAACCCCCATCAATCGCCATCCCACGCTTTTTTGCAATCGGCAGTTTGATCCCTTTGGCCCTTGGCGAGCTAGCATAGTAGTACCGCCGACGATCACCGATGGTTTCCGCCGGCGATATCGGGATGGTGTCATGCCGCCGCATTTCCAACTCTGACGTCTTGTCGGGTCATGTCTTTCCGCACTCCCGAACCACAATTGCATTGAGAGAAAGCTGGCACTTAGTATAGCAGCAATACTTCAGGTAAGCGTTACTATTGTCATTCCCATTCGCCTTTAATTCAGACGACGAATTGCGTCTCTCCACATCCTTGCTTTGTCATCTCATTGACTTTCACAACTTCACATCCAGTAAACCAGTGATTACGGACCTCTCCATCAACACTCATACCGCCATCATGGCCACCGAAGCCGCCGTTCGGACCTTTTTCTCGTCCCCTCATTTTGCCGTCGTCGGGGCCAGCTCCAACCCAGCCAAATACGGCCACAAAGGTCTGTCTGCTTCACATGCGTCCTCTGGGGTAGCACTTCTCCCATGAGATTGAACCCTTCCTTCACATGATAAACCCGCAAACCATAAACCCCCCCAAAACTGACCACAACCCAGTCTTCGCCTGGTACGTCCACCACTCCCTCCCCGTAACCCCTATCAACCCAACCGCCCCGGCCATCACCCTCCCCAACGGCGGCCCGGACCACCCCACTGTCCCGTCCCTCTCCGCCCTCCCGGCCCCGTCCACCACCTCCGTCTCAATCATCACCCCGCCCGCCGCGACCCTCGCCGTCCTCCGCGAGGCCGCCGCCCTCGGCGTCCCGGCCGTGTGGCTCCAGCCGGGCACCTTCGACGACGAGGTCCTTCGCTTTGCGAGGGCGGGGAAGGGGGAGGGGTTCGGGGGCGCGGTCGTTGCGGGGGAGGGGGGCAGGGGCTCGGAGGGGTGGTGTGTGCTGGTTGATGGGGAGAGGGGGTTGAGGAGTGTGGGGAAGCTGTGAGGGGGGTTGGTTGTTTGCTGCCTTGGGGAGGGGGAGTGTTGCGAGGGTGGTTGGGGGCGTGTATATGGCCGTGTGTTATCCCCCGAGGGGTAAGCTTTCTCTGTTTAGGTTTGCAGTTAGTGTATCAGCATCGAGCATTCCGTCACCGTTGCAGCTGTAGATCACCGCAGAGGACTCGGCGATCGATACACCTTGAAGCACCTAGGAAGAGTAGATGAAGACGGTTGGGGAAATATCAATGGCTGGTCTGAGGGTGAGGAGGACCTTGGAAGAAGAAATGTTGACCGGATTTGCACGTAAGTATATACAGTGAGCCCCAAAACGAGTGGGCGAACATGCAGCGTTAGGTGGGTAGCGGTAGGTGGGAGTGGATAGGCAGGGGGGTGGGCAGGAGGATGGACAGGTGAGTGGCAGGTGAGTAGACATGGTGAATGGGCGAGTAGGTGAGTCCGGTAATGAATATATATATCAGGGTTAGGAACCAATTGTCAAGGATCACAGCAGGCGGCAACATGGCCATGTTGTTCAGGTCAAACTGTGGTCCTGTGGTGGACTGGTAATGTGCGACACACGACAAAAATCAACACCCGGCTCGACGACAAAGAGACTAGGACACTCGACACCCGAGTCCGAACTCTTTTGTTTCGAGCCGCACCAGTAAATATTCTCGAAAACATCCTTCCATATTTGAGGATATGTAACAAGCGTCTTTTTGTTTACTTTCTTCCCCTCTTTTTGGCTATTTTGAGATTTTTCCTCTTTTTGCTTCTTCCTTGTATTTCTACTGCTTGGGGGATGCAAATATCTCCGTATGTATGTAGTATTCCCTGGTCTTGAAGAACCAAAGCAATCCAAAATACTATTTCGCAACCATGGCCTCTGTTCTACCTTGACCTAGTTCTAGCACAGACTTGAGATCCTAATGATGCACATGGTGGTCCCAAAAGTCCCTGAAGTTGGTAGTGGACATCTCTTGGAGATTTATTTCACACCCCCAAGCACTCGTTAGAACCCTGATTTTGAAACAAGATAGCTTCCGGCTAGCTACGATGCTCGCGTTTAAATTTGGTCTCGACTAAGATCTTGTTAACCATTTCCCACGAGGTATCTGAAACGAGACAGCTTGGAATGAGGAGAGGGCTGGAGATCAATGCATCTCAAATTCAGCCCCCAAATGCAAAATACAGGAGACTCGTTCTGGCCTGCAGGTATTGCCGAACTTCTAAGTTATATACATGGACTGTGTTTCGTGCGAGGCGCGAGTCAATTTCTCCCGCCCACCAACGATGTTATTATCGTTGCCCAGCAGTCATAGACAGCGAAGCCAAGAAAGGTCATGAAAATGTAAATAGTCCCGATGGTGGGTGAAGAGGGTGTGGCGGGTGGATCACTGACGAAGTGAAGGGCGTAAGAGTAAATACGGCGGCGCAAGGAATCGAGTGAGGTGAGATATGGGCGTGATTATCTGAGTCGATTTCAACCTGGGCGTGTTCCATTGATCCTCTTATATCTTGTCCCAAGGAGGAGAAGGAAGCTCTCGTTGTCTCGCGTCCCGCCCCATGACTCCATCCATGGCTTTTTCTCTTCAACTATCTAGGTCGTCAACACCCTCCCGAGCGGGAGATGCTGGACGCTCCCATGGTATTCGGGAGCGTGGTTGTCCGCAAGCCTGCGTCCGCCCGGACAACAGCATGGCCAACATCTAATTAGGTGGTGGACCGGGCACTATACATCGGACGGGGCCTACCACGCCACGTAACGGCCAAGGCTCGGCGGGATCGGTGGTGGGTCTCGGGCCTGGGGTCATGGTTGGGATAGTGGTGATGGAAGTCCCTGAGGTGTGTCCCGGTTTGCGGACAAGTGCAGCTGATCCGGGGGCAAATCCCGGGTCAGCCGACGTGATATTTCGAACACTGGGAGGTAGTCTGCCAAGGGAAAGGTGGATAACCCTGTATTCGGGGACCGGAGCGGGATTTCGACCTTCCAGTTTCGGTACCCGGTGGACTTCTCGTGTATCCACTGCCTGGCCCCGGAGTCTGGTAGTCGTGGCTGCAAGGTGAGATCATTACCGTGATGCCCAGTCATATACCCCTGCTACATGTTTTGATCATAGTGACGGAGGTAAGAGGTAGGGCTTGGTCTCACCAACCTTGTGCCTGCGGTTGTCGATCGAGCAATACATAACCGGGTTCACCAACTCCTAATTAATTAACTTGTACGCAACCCAATCGGCCCTCAAGATGAAGTCGGTGATTGTGCGTCCTTCATTGGGGGGCTCAGGGACGGCATCAGGAGGAGGTTAAAGTGCGACATCTCGTCGTTGGAAGTTGTATGCTAGTATGAAAAGCTCTCTTATTAGTAGCCCGGACATCTTGGTGCTTTACTCACGGCGCAAGCAATATTTAAGACGTCACAGTGAATATCTAGTAGAATTGTGAAATAAATCAGAATTCCATATAGGTAGGCCACAACCTCGTTTGAGAGATATGTATGTATCGTGTACCGAAATTTTGCCTAGGTACCTATATATGTACCTATCCAATACAAATGCGGAACGTGCGACTGGTGTCACCTCTTCCTCTCCTCGTGCACCATCAAGGGTTAGGAAATCCCTGATTAGTCCCGCACGCCGCCTCCTGCCCATCATGCACAAGACAGAAGCTCATCGACCACCCCAGCGAAGCATCATTCGGGTCCCTGGACGTGGTGCTGATCGCCGCAGCCGGCCCATTCCCGCACTTTGAGCTGGCGTCGTCGAGGAAGTCGCGCAGCTGCTGGCCGGTGAAGCGGTAGATGGGCGAGGAGCCGAACGAGTTGGCGATGCCCCACACCAGCGAGCAGCCCGGCGACGAGGCCAGCACGCAGTACCCCCCGATGGGCGGGTCCCCCGGCTCCGGGATGACGTCGCCCGTGCCGTAGCAGATGTTGTCGTTGTTGCTGTACGTCGTCCCCACGTCGAAGCCGTCGAAGGCGTGCGCGTAGCACTGCGATAGGTCCGTGTAGTCGGCGTCCGTGTGGCAGTCCACGCCGTGCCCGCTGGGCACCAGCACGCCGAATGGGCCGGCCGCTGGGGGCGTGTACGTCTGTGTTGGCGGGGGCGGCGGCGGCGTCGTGGACGAGGCTGGAGGGGGCGGTGCGTCGGTGTCGGTGGGGCTGCCAGTGTCATCCCAGCTGTTGGCGTCCCACTCGTCGATGATGAACAGCCAGCCCGCTGGGTCGTCGGGCAGGTCGACCGGAGGCGGGACGACGAGTGGCGGGCCGCCGACGGGGATGGGGATCCAGAAGGGCGGGAAGAAAAAGTCGTGGTCGCTCGTGTGGTCTGGGTCGTAGGTGCTCGTCGTCGGGTGGCCGGACGAGTCGACGCCGGGGGCGCTGTAGGTGGCGGACGGGGGCGCGAAGCCGGACGTGATCGGGAACGGCGCCGGGACGGACTGGCCCGGGGGAATCTCCATGCCGAAACAGAGGGAACCTCCTGTGCCGCAGCATGTGCCGGTGACGAGCCGGTAGATGTCGCACGTCTCCTGGCAGTTCTCCGGACCTGGGGGGTTGTTGTTCGCGCCCGATGTGGGGAGGCTTGCGATTGCGCTGGCGCACTGATCCGAGATCGTCATGGTCTGGCCGCACTGGATGTCGCCGCAGGCGCCTGAGAGGCCGGGAACCGGCTGCAGGCCGTCGGGGGTTGGGTTGTCGGATATCGGCTGGAACCCACCAATGTTGGCGCCGGTGAGAGCCAGTGGCATCCAGGCGCTGATGGCCGTGAGGTAGCCGTTGCGGTTGTCTTGCTGGACTGTCGGAGCGATGCCTCCTAGCGGGGAGACGCACTCAAGCACCCCCTTGGTGTACTGACTAAACATCCAGATACCCTGCGAATAGTCCGTCTGTACGATGCGCTGCTGGCAATTCTCCCCGCCGAGGCAGTCCTGGGCATAGCTCTGGAACCAGCTGTACAGGCCGGCACCGTAGATGAGAATATCGTGCGAGTTTCGGATGATGAGGGCCCACGAGAGGAGGCAAAGATGGTCCGCCGGGTTGCAGTCTTCGAACTCGGGGTCGCTGGCATAGACCCCCAACGGGAAGATATCCACAGCGGTGGGGGTTGGCTGGTAATACGGCGATTCAGTCTGCATGTGGCCGATGTAGATGTTGGACGCATGGTCAAAGTTGTACTGATACAGCACGGCATGTTCCGAGGCGCCTCCCCAGAACCACGTAGGCCCGTCGCCCTCAACCAGGAGACCTCTAGCGGTGAAGATGTTGATCTGAGATTGGGCGGGAGTATCAAGATCGTGATCTCTGTTCGACACATGTTGGTCAGCTTTAGTTCTCCATTTTTGCCAGCAGCGTGTCCACATTTCGGAGCAGTCACAAACTTACGCAGTCCACAACCAGTTGTTCTCAAAGTACCCGGAGGCTCCGGATGTAACGTGCATCATGAGCGCGGCGCCAAAACAGTTGCTGTCGACGGCTGACGACGCGGGACATTGCTCGGTCTGCAGGTTCGATCCGACAGAGCCACCGATACGGACATGCGAGTCCCACATGCCAGCGCTTCCCTGACTTCCCTCCTTGACATTCCACTCGACGAGGACGGCGCCGGGGTTGGGGCCCTGCACGGTAAACATCATGTCCGAAATTTCAACATCTCCGACATCGCCGGGATTCCCGACGCGAAAGACGGCCTGGGGGTTGCGGGCGTCGCTAAAGGTCGCTCCAAACGCCATGATCTGCGGCCAGGCCTCGCCCACGATGCGGGACCCGACGGGGACGTTGACCGTGGACCCGACCGGGTACACGCCCGCCGGGAAGAAGACGACCCTCCCGCCGGCGCCGGACAGTGCCGCGTTGATGGCGCCGCTCTGGTCGCCCGTGCCGTCGCCCGTCGCGCCGAAGTCGGCGACGCTGACGAAGGACCCCGTGCCCAGGCCCTCGTACTGCGGCTTCGACCTGGTGAAGAACTTGCCCGAGCCCCCGTCGAGGAGCACGGCGGGCTTGTTGGGCGGCGGGTCGATGTTGCCCGTGACGTACGAGCCGGACCCGTCGATGTCGGTGTACCGGCGGCCCATGGCCCATGACTGGATCGTCGCCGAGCCGCCCGTCACGCCGGCCAGGATGGTGTCGCCGCCGCTGACAAGCACCACCGACGGGGTGTTGCCCTCGATCAGCAGGTTGTCGATGGTGATGGCGGGCCGCTTGCTGGTGTCGGCGACGACGGTGATGGCGTAGGGCACCGAGTTGAAGTGCGAGTCGACGACGGTGAGGCTGCCGGTGCCCTGCAGGCCGTCGCCGCCAAAGTTTGTGCAGTCGAAGGCGATGTAGGCCGCGTTGACGTAGATGTCCTGCCAGGTCCAGCCCCAGTCCCAGATCATGGACACGGCGATGGCGGGCAGGGTGAAGGTGATGCTCCGGGCGGTGAACTGCTGGCTGCCGACGCGCATGGCGATGTTGCCGCCGAAGAAGGTCAGGTCGCTCATGAAGCCGCCCGAGCCGTTCTCGGTGAAGATGCCGACGGCCGTGGTGCCGCCGCCCAGCGGCATGACCACGTCGATGTTCTGCAGCGACGTCGACTGCGCCACCTGCCAGTGGATGCCGCACGGCACGTACGTCTGGTCGCCCGACGTGTTCTCGTTGGGCATGTCGGTGAGGTCGATCTTGAGGTTGCGGATCTGCCGGAAGAACTGGTTCTGGTTGATGTACCACTCGTCGCCGTTCCCGCCGGGAATGTACACGTCCGTGTCGATCAGCGCGATGCCCTGGAACGTCGACATGCCCTTGATCGTCGGCTTGTCTCCCGTCGGGTCGCCGATGAACTGCGTGTAGTAGTACTGGATGATGGGCGACGACACCATGTACGTGCCCGGCGGGAAGAAGACGACGGCCCCGAGCACGCTCGTCGAGCCGCAGTCCTGCCCACAACGGCCGCCCGCCGTGACCGCGCTCATGATGGCTTCGGTGTCTGGGAGAGTGTGAGTGTCGGCAACAAGATATGTGCTTAAAGTTAAAGTAGGAACACCCGTCTGCTTACCATCCGTCACGCCGTCTCCCTTGGCGCCGTACTCCTTTACGTTACGCCAAGCTGGGTAGCCTGACGGCGCATACGGAAACTATGCCAAATCAGCACGGGAGCTTTCCCTACACTCTACACAATCAGGTGGTAAGACTTACTGTACCGTGTCCCATGTTTGCCAACCAGTATGAGCTCCCTGTCGCCTGGCGGTTCTCCACAATATTGATGTTGGGGTCCCTCTCAACAACAACGGAAGTTGAGATGTTAGGGGAAGGGGTGACTTCGATTAAGTCTGGCGAGTACTGGTCTGGGGCGGCATGGAAGTAATTGTTCGTGTTGTCCACCATGTATTTCGGTGGTGGAACCGGTGGGGACGGCTTATACCCGGCGGGAACTGTCACTCCATCCGGTACAGCAATGGTTGAGGTGGACGAGGTTGAGTTAGACGACCTCGAGGTGGACGAGGTTGAGTTGGACGGCCTCGAGGTAGTCGACGCCGAGGAGGTCCCCGGTGCTGCAAAGATGCATTGTGCTAGCAGAGCAAGCACTACGCTTGAGTATGTTGAGAGCTGCATCTTGGCAACCGTTGCCAACGCAAAGAAGCCCAGTTGCAAAGAGGCTGGCGGTCACGGTTGTGAGTGAGTACTCTCGTTCCCTCACTGTGAGAAACGGTCGTATATCTATCTAGAGTCAGGACTGTGAGGGTTCGAGGGGAAGCCACACTAGCACTATGACAAATGCTCTTCGCCAGCCCTGCCTCCTCTGATTCCGCGTTTCCCGGCTTTCCATCCATGTTGGCCAGTGATCAGTTGTTCTTCACGCCCCCATTCCTGACAGATGACACCGCTCTAGGATGTGATGATTATTCATGCCCTTGGCACACCGCTTCAATCCAAGTTGCTGTCTTTGGCAATGTTAACCGACATGGGGCTATGGCGCAGGCTGCGCTGCCTGTCGTGCTTCTCTCCACGACACCACCGCGAGGCAATATTGTTGTGAACGAGGGTGGGAGTGGGAGGGCGTGATGGGAATGCATGATGCAGCATTCCTGGTTCAGAATACCACCTTGGCGTAGCGTTGCTTTACTCAGTCCCTTCCCTTTTTGGTTCAACTAGGCGTCCTGTCATCAACCCTCCGATCACACCGTGATCAAGCTGTCGATGAATAAGCGCCCCTGGTACGGTCGCCCATAGAGGCATAGGCTCCAAATAGTTTGACGCTTATCGGCTGACGGGCTTGCGGTTTGAGTTTTATGGCATCTCGCGGTTACCTGCTAATTCACAGCGGTGGTTGAAAGAGTAGGCTGGCTGGCAGTCTTCCCCGGTCCCCCTGATCGGAGAGTCAGCGCCCCCCCCTTCTGGTTCCCTGTCTTACACACCAACAACTATCTATACCACCTCAACCTATCTATTCAAAGAGGTAAAACCAACATCCCCAGCTGTCACTCCACCTCTGGCCATTTCTTGCCTTGAACCACTTACAGAATCTCAAAGACTCCCCTGCCCATCATGATCGCACAGCCAGTGCAACTCATTCTAGTGTTCATCTCACTCCTCCCTCTCGCGCTCGCTAGAACGACGCAAGTTGTGATCAACACCTCATGGAACAGCCCTGCGGTGCCCGGCGGCCCACCCTTCGCGGTGCCCGATTGCCCAAACGAGGGACCCTTTATCCTGCAAGATTATGCCGATGCCCTTGACCTCGCCAAAAGCGCTCGCGACGTCTTGACTAACGACTTCCGCTTCATCTGGAGTCGGAGGTGGTACGAGAAGCTGTTCACCGATAAGAAGCGCTCTACATATGTTGTTCCTGACCGGTTGAGCATCCGAGGCACGTAAATTATCTACTGGCTTGCCTGATCACGCATCATATTGGTGATTGGACCAGGGGTGCTGATCTGACATCGGTGCAGATGACTACGATGCCGTTTACTCCAACAGTGGACTTCCCGACGAGATCATCTTCCACTGCGATCCCGGCTGGCGCGACGCGCTTTACTCTCGTCGATCGGCCTCGGAGCTGTACGACATTGGCAAGCCATGGTCGGGCTGTGGCGCAGGCACGCAGTGAGACTCCCTCTCTACCCTTCCCAGTTCAGCCAATCTTGCGGGGGGGGGGGGGGGGGGGGGGGGGGGGGGGGGGGGGGGGGGGGGGGGGGGGGGGGGGGGCGGGGGGGGGGGGGCGGGGGCGGGCCGCGGGGGGGGCGGCGG